>NC_044032.1:580347158-580650158 GCF_901765095.1 Microcaecilia unicolor | reverse complement strand
GAAGTTTAGACATTTTAAATGCTGATGATTTTTTTTTCTCTCCTCTGTAGACTTGATATGAAAGGCTGTTGACTGACTTAAAGATTCACTGTAAGTAAGCACATTTGTTTCTACATCCATCATGCAACCACAATCTAGAAGTGTGCTAATGTGATCATATTTACTAACAGGACACGTGAATGATGTTAGTGCAAGTTAATGTGGTAGCATACATTGATAAATTTACACCTATATTGCGTCTCATTCTTGTAACTGTATGATGGGCGATAACAAGGAGTACATACTGCAAATTGTTCCTCCATGAGTGCTTTGGTAAGAAAAATAGCAGCCTCGTGTTTTTGTTTATGATCTTATTAAAGTTTGAATATTGTTTGAATATATATTTTTTCAAAGGACGTTCTGGGAAAACAGTGGTTTGTTAACTCTAGCTTCATTTTCCATGCATTGTTTCTGTCTGCCTCCACCCTTTCTTTCTTTAGGCATAAATCTATTTCCCCTCCCTGAATTTTCTCAATCATTTGCTCAAATCATTTTTTTTTACCCTGGCTACTCGTTATTGGAATAATCTTCTGTGCGAACTGCGTATACTGAGGAATTATTTTTTGTTTCGTAAAGCTTTGAAAGCCTATTTACTAGATCCAGGAGGCCTTCATTTTCTTACAGCATGTATTGATTATGTTTTTTTCTCTGCATTTGTGTAATTCCTGATGTTCTATTGTCTGCTTCTTATTTATACTGGTTGTAACTTGCCTTGAATCTAACTTTAGAGAGTTGGCAAGAGAAAAATCCCTGATAACATAACGAGTCAGCATCTGAATTGTGTTGGAACAGATTTATATGCATATTGATTTGAACACAATTGTTTTTAAGTCGTATTGTTGCTAAAGTAGTAAGAGTGCTGAAGTTATAGTGAACAAATATTTTATACCATTTTCAAGCAGGTAGCACAGTAGTAAAATTCTATCATAATATGATAAAGACCAGTATGTTAAAAGAGTAGGGGTCAGAGAAGGGACATGCTTGTAAACTCATTGATGATAAGTTGTTGTTTTATTTTTGTCCAGAAACTATTTATATTGAAAATCTACCCAAACATGATAAGAAAGTAATTTAATAATCATTACATAGCAAATCTGAGGCAAAGAGAAACCTATGAAAATGTCACATCATATAATAAAGTCTTGTCTCTAATTTGTAAAATAATTTACTCAGGAGTCAGTAAACTAAATTATGTTAACCTTATCCCAATGTTAATGCAGGTTAAAAACACTGATAGTATGGAATAATTAATATTACGGGCCTCTTTTACAAAACAGCGCTATTGATTCCCACTGGGAATAGCTAGTGTGGCTAAGTAAAAGAGGCCCTATGTATATCTGTTATGATTGGGGTCTGAACCTCTCTCAAACTTACCTCTTTCCTGGGAGTCAGCTTCTTAGCTGGCTTCTGTTTCTTTCTCTGTCCTTTCTGAGCTGGCTCTGTCTCTCTGTGCTTGCAGCTTCCAGCAGCATGGCTCTAATTGTTTCACTATACTGCACCTGTGTGGGTAGTCTGAGTTGCTCTAACTCTCTTTGGGTGTACTGGCTTCAAGTGTTTCACGGTTTTGCATTGGTGTGGGTTGGGCCTCTCTGGGTCAGTGTGCTTTTGCCTAGGTCTAGGGAGTGTGACATCATCTGGGAGGGCCTTGATAAGGAAGTGGGTTCTTTCCTTCAGGGCCTTCGCAACGTTTGCTTCTGGCTACTTGCTTTAGGTCCAGGTTAGTTTAGTGCAGTGTGCACTTGAGTCTTGTGTGTTTGACTTCCCTGTTTTTCCCTTTTGTTACGGTGTGTAGCACTGCTGTTAGTGCAGTGCTGGAGTTTGGTGCTGGGAGCTCCCTTGTGAGTAAGTGTTTAGGAAGCACCTTTTGTTGTTGGGGTATTTGGCTTTCCTGTTTGTTTCCTTGTGCTTGCCCCGCTTTTCCTCATGACCTGTGTTTAGCTACTGTAGCTGGGTGCTTAGGAAGCACCAGGGTGAGAACCCATGTTTAGCTGCTGCAGCTTGGTGCTTAGGAAGTACCAGTGCTAAGGTCTGGCATTTGTCTTCCCTTCCTTTTCCCTTGTGGTTTCCCTGCACTTCTGTTAGTGTAGGGCGTAGGGGCACCCCTGTTAGTTTCTGTTGGGAGCACTGCTGTTAGTGGAGGGCTTAGGAGCTTTTCTGTTGGTGCTGGGCTTAGGAACACTTTTGGTCACTTTAGGAGTTAGGTGCACTTCAGTTACAGCTTGTTCCAGTCCTGGTCCCTGTGTTGTTCAATAAGTCCTGCCGGCTACTCGAACCCATGAGCTCAACTCTTGGGGGGCTTAGTAGCTAAGTGCAGGTGAAGCTGTGTGGACCAGTTCAGTGTGCTCCAGTCCCGTGTTCCAGTCCTGTGTCCTCCAGTCCGGGGGACCAGTCGGGTGTGCTCCAGTCCAGTGTGTTCCGGTCCGGTGTGTGTTCCAGTCAGGTGTGCTCCAGTCCAGTGTGTTCCGGTCCGGTGTGTGTTCCAGTCCGGGGGATTGCAGTCCAGTGTTCCAGTCCTGTGTTCCCCAGTCCGGGGGATTCCAGTCCATGTGTTCCGGTTCGCTGGGCAGTGCCTGCAGTCCCTGCCGGTGTGCTTACCCAGTGTTGGTTGGTGGGTTTTGCCTGCTGCTGTCGCTCCTCATCAGCAGCCCAAGGGCTCACGTTTGCTCCAGAGCCCAGCCCCGCGGGCTCTGAACCTGAGAACCTGACAATATCATCAATGCACAGCACTGTTAATGGAGGAGTAATCAAGTAGATAGAGCAGTAGGCTGTGAATCAGATATACCAGGAATCAAATCCTTCTGGTACTCCTTATGGTCATGGGCAAGTTGCTTAACCCTCTATTATCTCAGGTATACATGTAAGGGTCTCTTTACTAAGCTGAGGTAAAAATTCTGAGTTTAGAACACCCTTGCATAAGTTTTTTTTACTTGTGCTGGCCAATTTTCCATATTTTGAATTAATGGCCATGTGCTAATGTTGTCATTAGTGTGCAAAGATACAAGAACAGTGGGAAGTGGACCAGGCTCTCCAGGGACAAATCAAAGAGATATCAAATCCTTAATTACACCAATTGTATTGATAGAAGGCTCGAGGCAGCACTGTGTTTCGGCCTAGGGCCTGCATCAGGTGTCTTTCTATATAATCTGGAGAGTAAAATCATCCAGTGGTAAATATGCCAATCAGCATTGAAAACAAGCGGTCTTAAGAAGACCTTTGATGAAAATGCATGCAGAGATAAACGTGTTCTCATGGTGAATGGCAAAATGGAAACTTTGCAAGCTGCATTATTAATTGAAATGTAATGAATTAATTGAAATTAATGAAATTTAATATGAAATGCTGTTAACTTTCTCCTGAGAAGTTCAGCTTGCCAACATGTAAGCTAATGCTCTCAGGCCTACTATGAAAATGAATGATGTATAAGAAATAGCCAGTTGGGCACTTTTTTCAAATGTCAGAAGAAATAGCCTACCACTTCTGACATTTGAAAATAGTGCCCAACTGGACCCACTCCCAACCCTTAATCCAGTAAAGGTTAACAGCTAATCCTTCTACAAATCTTAAAGCCCTTCGATCTTCGATCCTCATATATTTATGTTTATGTTTACTGGCATTTGTTATTCCACATTTACGGTACTTTTTACTACATTTTAGTGCATTCTAATAGAATTATGTGCATTAAGGACTAAATTCTATATATGGCCCCTGAAAATTCCGTGTGGAGAAAAAGTATGCCTAGGCATATTCTATAAAGTAAGGCTAAATTTTATAGAATAGGCTTAAAGTTCCATGCAGTTTATAGAATATGCTGAGCGCCTCTCCATGCAGGTGAATTTAGTCACAGCCATTTACGCCACATTTTACTTCATGTAAATCCCGACACCTAAATTAAGCATAGAGCAGGTGTATTCTATAACAACATGCACAGATTTTAGAAATGCCCATGCCCCACCCATGGCCATGCCCCTTTTTGAACTATGCACCATGTTACAGAACATGCTTAGAGATATGTGCACATAAATCTTAATTAATGCCAATTGCTTGCTAACATCCAATTGACAGTACTGATTAGATAGTTAACCAATTAAGTTATGTGCACTGTTATAGAATACATTTTGATTTCCAAGTGAAAATTAAGTATGATATATAGAATCCACCAGTAAATGCTAAAAAGCCCAGAGGACATGCCTAGCTTTAGTAAAAGGACCCCTTAGATTAAACATACACACAAAACAGTTTACAATATCTAAACATTAAAACAAAAGAATTGGACAGGGAATGGCAATTCATCAATTTGCAGTATCAACCAGTCGACTAAATTTGGAAGAAGGAGAGCAAAACCCATGGGCTAGAATATATCACAAATCTCTACAAATTACACTGAACAGACAACTCAGTGGAGGGATAGATATGGGAGAAAAAAAGGGGGGAGTTTGTTTCTTTAGCAACTTCCACGCCTTTACCCCCAGACTAATCTCTCTTGGCTCCCCTGGATCCTATCAAGGTATCTCTGATTATTAGTTGGGAGCAGGAAGGACCCTCAATCACTCCTGCCTCAGCAACTCTCACTTGGAAAATGGTAAACATGTTGTTCAGGCGACACTGGGTCAGTCTGCCACTTAGGAAAATGCCCCTTTCCTCATGCAATTAATAACTTATAATGATATGTTATCACCATAGGGTTCTGATCAACGCCAGTTTGATTTTAATTTCCATATGAACAGTTTACCTTTGAATTATGGTCTATTCCTTAAATATGAATTTTTCCAAATTTATCTCTATATAGCAGTCTTAGAGGCATATTTTCAAAGCACTTAGTTTTACAAAGTGATGTGGACGTGTATTTTTGATGCGATGCCTAAGTCGGACTTTGGATGTTTATGCTAAAGTCCCAAATCCGAATAGCAAATGTAGCCATTTTTGACAAAATAAAAACATATATCTTTTTTTTTTTTTCAAAAATGCCGTTTTGAACAAGGTTTTGTGCTTTTTGCATTTATTGTTTTAGGCCACTTTTGAAAGAAAGTACATAAAATCATGCCATTTGGATTGAGGGGCCAGCATTTTTAGCAGACTGGCCCCTCAGACATCCCAGGAGAGCAATGCGGCACTCTAGGGGGCATTGTTATGGAGTTCATGTAAATGATCCCGGGTACACATCTCACCATTACTCCCTTATCTTATCTGCTGAGTCCTTCAAAATCCATCCAAGCCCCACTACCCCTAACTAAACATCACTACAATCGCACTTATGAGTGAAGGTAGCACCTCATTCATTCATTCATTCATTCATTCATTTTTGTATCCCACTATTATCCAAAAATGAGTTTGGGTTCAATATAACTTACATTTAACAGTTGTTAGAGATTACATTGATTCAACCACATTTACAAGTTGTGTGATGCTGTGTTTTATGGTGGTTGGCAAGATAACTATTGGTGCATATGTCATAGTCATTGGGTTTCTTGAGAAGATATGTCTTAGTTCATTTCTTAATTAAAAATATACACAGGTACAGTGGGTTTCTGGTGAGTTTGGGAGGGCTCCCTGTTTCCACCACAAGTGTAACAGGTAGGGGGAGGTATGGGCATGGGTCCAGCTGTCTACAGTGCACTGCACTCACCACTACTCTACTCCAGGGACCTGCATGTTGCTCTAATGCACCTGACTATAACCTCTGAGGCTGTCACAGAAGTTGATGAGTACTATTTTATTCACAGTTTTGGGGGTTGGTAGGGGGTCAGTGACCACTGGTGAACTAAGGGGGTCATCTCCGAGTCACTCCAGTGGTTATCTGGTCATTTAGGACACCTTTTTGTGTCTTATTCATGAAAAAAAACAGGTAAAGACCAAAACATTGAGGTTTTCACCCTAGATGTTTTGGTTTTGTTGTATTATAGCTGTAAAATGCCTTAATCCCACCATTGAAAAGCCCCCGACACACCACCTTGTGATTTGGATGCACTGCACACAAATTGCATAGATAAACATCTGAAAAATAGTTTTCGAAAAATACTGATTTGTACATTTTGAGAAGAAATTCATCCAAATGCTGCTTTATGACACATTTGGGGCATTTTTTTCTCTTTCGAAAATCAGCCCCATAGTAAACTATGGAATTTTGTAATTCTAAGTGCTTTGAAAACGAGTCCCTTACTGTATGGTAGCCTTTTTTTCTATATAGTTAAAGGCCTTAGTAAATATGTTCCTATTATTTTAAACATTACCAAACGAAGATAACTTAGCTGTATGCAAATCAAAGAGGGATAATAGTAACATATGACACAATGAGCACTAGTTTGTCTTAGCTTCAAAAAGAGAAACAAAATGTGCTTATTTGAAATTAATATTCATATGCTTCAATTACTGCTTCATTTTGCTATTCTTCCAATTAAAATAATTTATTTATATTTAGAAATATTGTATTGCATTTTTGTGTCAGTCTGAAGGCTGAATATAATAAATTCTTATTAACGCTTCAACTGCTAATTAACAAAAGAGCAATTAATGAAGTAATGGTAATATAAACATACAATGGAATTCATAGTAATTATCAATACATTACAACTCAATGCAAATTATTCAAAATGGAATGGTGTTAATAGGTGGGTAACACTTTATTTAACTTTAGCCAATTACCATGAATGCATTTGATATTCATCATAATTATACTCATCATAATGAATACATTTGATTTTAATGTGCAAGCTATGTATCTTTTTATAGTTGTTATTTTAATTCAGTAATAATTAATGTGCATGTTAAATGATCTGCTACCACAAAGTGCTATTGAACTGATGTTAGTTTATATTAAAAGCTTTGAACAAATTATATTCGATCTGATCAGTGTACAGAATTTATGATACCCTGTCAACCTTATAATGAAGAAGTCCTCATCTAAAGATTCAGGAAATACTTCATATTTAGAACACCTAATGTTTTCATTAAGAATGTTTTTGAAGTTCTTTCATATTGATTTTTCTATGGCTGTAGTTGAATAGATATGATTGTTCTTTAAACCATTACTTAACTACTGTAGTGGTATTATAGAATGTTGGGGTCTCATGATAGAACTATATAAATAATACTTCCAAGAACACTTTGAGTGCTGAAGAACAATGGACTTATATTGATCAAGTTCTCCATGTCAAAAGTAAAAGCATTTTTGATGAAGTAGTTCCTCAATTACATTCAGAGTCATTGTATAACTTACTATTCTCTTCCACAAGTTAGATAAGAGACCTTTGATTCTAAACAAAAAGAGAACAGAAACCACTATTTTCAATGATGAATCTATAGGAATTAGTGGTCATGCTAATATCATGGTTATGCAGAACATGCAGGAAATTTTAGAGGTTTTTTTTTACTAAAGCTTAGCAAGAGTTAACTGCAGCAGGGTCCATGTTATTCCTATGGGCCCTGCTGCAGATAACTCTTGCTAAGCTTTAGTAAAAGACCCTCTTAAAGTCTTGGGATAAGATCTAATGCTAGCAATGGCCTCTAGAACCTTAGAACCTTTAGAACCTTAAAATGTGTGCTAAAGTTTTGTAATTCAAAAATGACTCCCAAGTGTCTGGTTTATGTTTTTGTGAATTTCTATGCACCCTGATTATTTTCAAAGCAGAAAAGATAAACTCAGTTAAAATGTAGTTAAAATGTACATTGGAAGGTCTTCATCTAATGCCTTTTAATGAATGTGTGAATTACATCACTGGTTTTCGGGAGTATTTTGTGCATCATAGAGCAGCAGCAGCTGATTCAAACATAGGTAAAGCAATTTAAAAGGCAAAAAAGCGATTTACACAGCAAAGGGATATGTAATCTTCAGATTCAAGTTTCCTTTTTATCAACTTTGGCTTGAGAGACTTGTTGACCTCTGAGGCAGGCTCACATGCTGAAACATAGCTGTGTCAGGTCCTTCTTTGTGATTGCTACAATAAAGGTCTTTGAATATCAGATATCCTCTTGGTATTTGCCTCACTCTATTGTTTGGTGTTCACTTTTCTGTGAGGATTATGTTTCCTTCCTCCTCCTTTTTTCCTCAGAATTAAAGAACAGTGTCAACTACATAGAATGAACTCTCTGACAGAGACTTGTAGAGAGCCAGTGTCAAACTGTCCGTTCTTTGCACTTGGACACTGAGTTGCAGTAACCACTTTTACCTTGATAAGGAAGTTACTCAAGAAAGAATAATTTAGACTAGGTATTCTGTGCATTGCAAAATAGTCTCAGGTTTTTTTCAACACAGAAATGCAACTTTGCCATTAAGATGATGGCTGGAGTATACTGATATTAAACAGGCAATACAGAAATAGATTATCAAGGGCATTTTCAAAAGAGAAGGGTGCCCATCTGCCTACACAAATCGGGAGATGGGTGTCCTTCTCTCAGGGTCACCCAAATCGGCATAATCGAAAGCCAATTTTGGGCACCCTCAACTGCAGTCCGACGCGGGAAAGACCAAAGTTCACAGTGGCATGTCGGAGGTGTAGCGAAGGCAGGACTGGGGCATGCTTAAGAGATGGGCGTCATTGGCTGATAATGGAAAAAAGAATGGTGTCCCTGATGAGTATTTGGTCGACTTTACTTGGTCCATTTTTTTCACGACCAAGCCTCAAAAGGGTGCCCGAACTGACCAGATGACCACCGTAGGGAATCAAGGATGACCTCCCCTTACTCCCCCAGTGGTCACCAACCCCCTCCCACCCTCAAAAAAAAAATTTTTCCAGCCTCTATGCCAGCCTCAAATGTCATACCCAGCTCCAACACAGCAGTATGCAGGTCCCTGGAGCAGTTTTAGTGAGTGCAGTGCACTTCAGGCAGGTGGACCCAGGCCTATCCCCCCCTACCTGTTACACTTGTGCTGGTAAATGTGAGCCCTTCAAAACCCACCCGAAACCCACTGTACCCACATGTAGGTGCCCCCCTTCACCTCTTAGGGCTATGGTAGTGGTGTACAGTTGTGGGGAGTTGGGTTTGGGGGGCTCAGCACCAAAGGTAAGGGAGCTATGCACCTGGGAACAATTTATGAAGTCCATTGCAGTGCCCCCTAGGGTGCCCGGTTGGTGTCCTGGCATGTGAGGGGGACCAGTGCACTACGAATGCTGGCTCCCCCCATGGCTTGGATTTGATCATTTTTTAAATGGGCGTCCTCGGTTTCCATTATCGCCGAAAACCGGGGACGACCATCTCTAAGATCGGCCATCTCAACAGTTAGGTTGACCATCTCTAAGGTCGACCTAAATGTTGAGATTTTGGCATCCCCGACCGTATTATCGGAACAAAAGATTAGACGCTCATCTTGTTTTGAGAATAGCGGTGTCCCCGCCTCTTCATGGGGCTGTCCTGCAGGGACGCCCTCAGGAAAACTTGGGCGCCCCGTTCGATTATGCCCCTTCACGTATACAAAAGTTTGGATAATTATGCAATAAGTTTAGGAGTATTTGCTTTCTTAATGTAAACAGTCTAATTATCTGTTGACCTTTGGTGAATGATTGACAACTTATATGTTAGATGGCCATTGGTTATTTATGAGTATAATTGGAAAATTTTCAACTCAAATGGATAATTTGGAAGCTTTATTTTCTTTTTCCAGCAAAACACCTTTAGCTGGAAGTCTGTTCTCTATTTTGGAGCTGGTTTCTCCTGAGAGAAGTTCACTCAGGCACAGATATATGACAGTGGTCTGTATATAGAGAGGTCTACTTGTTGCAGAGTTCTAAATGGTCTGCACTTACCTCCATGTGATTCAATCTCTTCTTTTTACATGAGAAATAATACGAAGAATCAGAAAGTTAGATGATAGTCTGATAGTATATAAATGTATAAAGAATTTCTCCCTAAATATTAAAGGTCTCAATAATGCTATTAAGAGGATGAAAATACTAACTTATGCTAGTAAGTTAGATCCTAACATTACTTTTCTTCAGAAATCTCATTAATCTTAAAAAGAAGCAGTGAAATTAAAGAATAAAGGCTATGAGTAAAACCTTTTTCTTCAGCTGTTAGGAAGAAAAATTGAGTAGCTATTTTAATGTGTAAAACCTTCCCTATAGAAAAAGCAACTCAAATCTCAGAAAAAACAAGGACGGTGGGTCAAATTAAATATTGACTCCCCATTAATGAAACTGTCTTTGATAAATGTGTATGCCCCTCCACTTGATTGTCTAGAGCACTTGCAAATACTATTGCAGAAAACGGAAATGTTTCTGTGATAGTCACCAGAGACTTTAACCAAATTCTAGACTTTTCTATGGTTACTGTTCAAATGCCCAGTCAGACTATGTGAAAAGTGGAAGGTTCTTCCTATCTATGCTTGTGAATTAAGTTATGGTAGAACCCTGGTGTGTTATCATCTCACTGAAGAGGCTCATACCTTGTATTTTATCCTTTATCAAACATACTCATGTAAATACTACTTTATTAATTGCTAAAAAAACTTGTTACCTAATACACCTACAACAATTACATCAATTTCAGTGTTATTAGATCTATCTGCGACAACATTTACCATCTGAAATTCTGTCTCAACAGTATATGCACAACTAGATGAAGACTTAGGGATCATTTTACTAAAGCATAGCATGCACTGAGTTAGCATATAAATGGGCTTCTTAGCATTTAATGAGTGTTGCTTCCTTAATGTGTGCTAAGCTTTAGTAAAAAGGCCTCTTAGCATCATCCTATTGCAAGATCCAGAATTCCCATCTTTAATTCAATATACAGCAAGGGTAATTATTATTATGATGATTATTATATTTTATTTTTGCATAATGACTACCTAATTGCCATCTGATGTATGGAAAGTAATTTTATAAAGGGGTATCTATCTGGGTCCTATTCTCTAAAGGAGAGTAGGTGCACATTTTTTTTTATAGAATGCAAGCATAGCAGGGCAAATACACATGTATAATTTAAACACAACCACTTATACCAGTCATAGAGTTGGTGTAAATGCTTATGCCTAGATTACTAAAATCTATCTATCTATCTATCTATCTATCTATCTATCTATCTATCTATCTATCTATCTAAGTATTATACTTTATGGAAGAGATTCTATATATGGTGCCTAAACAAATTGATGCTGAAATCAGATTTAGGTGCCAATATGGAATATGCTTCATTGGTATCTCAGCTCCTAAAACAATACACATCCATTTACACCAATGAAAATGTGGTTTAAATCCTGATGCATGGATTTAGGCACACTAGGCTATATTCTATAACTATATGCATACATTTTGGAATGTCTATAAAACGCCCATTTCCCAGCCCATAGCCACACCCCTTTTACACTGAGTGTGAATTCAATAACAGCAGTTTAAAACTGCTGTTATTGAATTCACACTCAGTGTACATCATCCATGCACCTAAATTTTGCACCGTATCTTGAAATGCCCCCTGTATAACTTTCCTGGACAGGATCATCTTTAAGATTAATTTGCATATATTTATTTGCATTTTTCAAATAGTTACATGTAGAAACACAAGTTATTTCCTTGTCTAAGTGGACTTTTAACCTAAACTGTAAAGTGATTATCATTTGCTCAAGGAGCATTGGTGGAAGCCTGATTCTTGGTCTGCTGCTCTAACCACTAAGTTATTCAATTGCCCATCTGTGGAACCTTTAGCTCCCAAATGTCAGGAACTATATAGTAATTTTCTATGGACTAGCAGAACTCTTTGTTCCCTCACTGAAGCTCATACTGTCATATTTTTAAAAAATGTGCAAAGATCCTTCCTTTGTACAAAATTACAGGCCTATTTCTCTTATAAATATAGACTGTAAGATCTATGCAGATAATAGCACAGTGGTTGAGCTAATAATGGGCTCAATTATACATAGAAAATAAAACAGATTTGTTAATGGTAGATTGGCATCTGACAATGAACACCAATTCTATAACTAAGTCTTCTATTTTTAGGTATATATAGCTTGTGAATTCAGGTCTTTATTTTACAACTGATTAGGGATTTCTTGAAGCTTTATAACAATTAGTGTATATGGTTGTTTTAGTGGTACAGGTACTATTTATTTTTGAATACATTTTTTCATGGAATCAAATACATAGATTTGTGCAGCAGAAGAGTCATCCACATAGAAAAGGTTAAAACATATACCCCCCTGTTTACTAAAGCTTATCTCGAGTTATCTGCAGCAGGGCCCATTTTATTCCTATTGGCCCTGCTGCAGATAACTTGAGCTAAGCCTTGACAGAGTATTGTGATCCAAAATCAGTTAACAATGATTTGATAAAACTGGGTTGTGACTAAGATCCCACTAAAATTAAGAGACTATTTATATACACTAGTTTTATTGGATTATTTATACAGAATTATAGATTGCATGGACCATACATTTTTAAATTAATAAATAAAAATTGTAAGCCATTTAAATTTATTGGTCAGAAATATCCTGAATAAAAGTAGGGTTTATGATCACAATCCACAATCATGATTTGTATTTGTAAGGTTGGCTATGTAGAAAAGTTTGCTTTCTCAATTCTTCTTTGCCTGGATGTTTCCAATTAGAGATTTTAAATTTGCATCATTTGCTTTATATAGCTTTTCCTTTGATAAAATTCTTCTTTGTGAACCCTTTTGTGTTCTTTCTGAGCCATTTTGATATACCATAAGGCTAGTGAGACAGAGATCTACATGATCACCTTTAATTCTTCAGGGGCCCACTTAATAATTGTTTCATTCGCTTGTGTAGTCTTTTTCCTGTTGCTGTGAATCCATGAACTTGTTCACCATGCCTATAACTGCATGTGGAATGTTATCTTCACCTGAAGGGTATACACTAGTGCTACAACCTTCAGGTATCTTTTTGTTCTGAGTAATATATGGCCAGTACGAACTGTTCATTTTCCTTCCTTTCATACTGGAATAGTAGTAGTGATCATGCTAAGATGTGACCTACATATTGCACAAACAGATCATCACATACAGGTCTTCAGCAAGCTTTAGAGAGAGAATTTATTTTCTTCCTTTCAGAAATGCACAGCATTTCACCACCATTGCAGAATAATCATGATAACTCAGCAATTTATTATAAACTTTCAAGGAAAAGGAAAGAGGGAGAAGCGTAAATGATGGTCAACAAAGAGGTGGAAAGTTTCAAAACTTCCTAGGTTTAAGTAAGCCCATTGGTATTTTTACACTTGGATTTTGTGCTTCTTTTCAGAAGAAAGTATGAGTATACTCCCCTGTAAAAAAATGCTACAGAGAAAGCATGCAGATACATTTTAATCTCTCTTTTTATTGATATTTTTGCCAACAAAATACATGTGTATTGCTTAAAAAATTTAAAAAAAAAACTTGTGCATTGTTGCATCTTCTGGCCTAACTCTATCCCCACAATACAGACACAAATACATATATATTGTGGAACAGGAGTAGTTTTTCCCCACATTGAGATGGAGAATTTTCAAACAGCCAATTTACTAGGATAAATCAGTATTGGCCTAGTTGAATAACTGTTAAAAATTACCACCAGGATGTATTAGCTTTGAACTATACTGCAACTGCTGTTCTGCAAGCAAATGAGACTACCTTTTCCACAACATGTTAATTTGGTTTTATATACATCGCAAATTAGGTAACTGTGCCTTTTAAAGACCTTAAAAAAACAGCTATGGAAATTTTCGTTAATTTCTCTGTGAATTACAGCTACATGTACTCTTTCAGAATTCATTATGTAGAGAATTAAAAAAATAACTTGCTCACCTGTCCCTAATGACCCTATGCCATCTGGCAACCCTAATTATAGTTCTGTTAATACAAAACAAGTTCATCATGATTAATGTTATCGCAAGGAATACCAAAGGAATTAATAATGATTTTTCACTTATAAATTGTTACCCATGAATGATTAAAGTAGACATTACAGATATGGATATACAAGCGAGCAATGTGATGTAATGGTTCGAATTAAGATCCATGAACCTGGAGACCCAAGTTTGAATCTTCTCTCCACTATTCACCATGATCCCAATTTTATACAGAATAAAGAGATCAATTTGAGATGTCCAGTGGCATCGCGTGGTTGTAGTTCAACTTCCACTCAGTTCCGGTGGCATTGTGTGGTTGTAGTTCCACTCAGTTCCAGTGGTATTTGAGAAAGGGTTCTGTCAATGCTAAGCCGTTTCTAAGATACCTTCAAGAGTGCACATTAAATTGCAATCATGTGCAGTCGGAGTAGCCATTTGAGAAAGTATGCACAAGGATTAATTGAGCTCCATGATTCCCGTGGTTTCCATTGGAACCAACAATTTTGGAACTGTATGTGTAAGTAATGTTTCTTTCAGGTGTAACTGACTGTGATACTGTGAGCAAGGTTTGAAGGTAGACCTCTACTAACTCCAGTCGGACAAGGGTTGTGTTAGGTAATACTTTTATTCACTAAACTTGAGCCCTGTTACTTCACATTGCCAGGAACAAAAGGCAACGTCTCTTTAGTTCAGAGGGAAAAGTTTTGACATAGGCTTATGGCTGACAGGATCCCAAACACAGTCCATGGTCTGTCACTGACCCACCCCAAATACAGTCTGTTAAGTTTCTAGGTCATAGTAGCTGGATGTATGTAGTGAAGGCATATGCTGGAGATCACTTTTTCCACTCCTGGGCCCTCTTAACCCCACTGTGGCCCTGCCTTTATAGTTCCTGGTTCCTATCCTTTTGGCTCCACCCCTCCCGTCTCACTTCCACTCTGGGTAAGACTAGGGGTCGTTTGAACTACCTGATGGACTATTCTTAAGGGTAAGGGGCAGTGTACTATATACCCCCTCACACAGCCCCCTACAAGTAGTTGCTACAATTATAATTTGGGATCATTTAACATAACGCCTTAAGGGGAATATTTTACTAAAAATCAGCTGGTGCTAAATGCTGAGATGCCCATTATATTCCTATGGGCATCTCAGCATTTAGTGCAAGCTGATTTTTAGCACTAGCTAAAAATGCTAGCGCACCTTAGTAAAAGACCCCCCTTAATTTTCAAAATACCAGCTTACATGTGTAAGTGTCAGATTTCCTCATGATTATTTAGTGTGTACCTCTATAAAATGGCTGGCTTCTACCATTCATACTAGGAATGCACAAGCACGCCTGCTGTATTTAGGGAAAAAAAAAGGTCTATAGTAGCAGATTATTTTCTAAAATACTATTGGAATTGTGCATGCCGGAACCTGGATGTCACGGTTCTGGTTTCTATATTCTATCTAAATGGGCCTTTACATCCAAGCAATTTTATTGACTACTAGAAAATAACTCCCACAAATTAATAATACAGAAAAGTTTCCCGCAGAAAACTTTCTTGGTTGCTGCAGTTTCCCAGAAGGACACTTCAGACTTGAAAGCCATTATCAAATCAACTATACAACTTTTTGTTTATATCTTTAATTTAACTCATTTAATAGTAATACAATCATACAGCATTAGCTAAAGTCAGCAGAAGTCCTCTGGCCCATGGAACTTGCATTAAAATTGTCTACGGTGTTAAGGTTGCCACATTAAAGTGAAGAAAGCTTAAACTCAAATAGTAAATTATATTTTTTAAACATTATCACTACTATTTACTTCTGAACTTGTATTTAATATTCAAAAGAATAAGAAAAGAGGCAACATCTGGAAAGCTATGTATAATAATGTCCATAGAATGGGAAATAAGGTTCAAGGTCCATTGTGATTTTAGATGATTTAGTTTGATTAACTGTGTTTAATATTAATTTGTTTAATCTGTTTTAAAATTATATATGTGCCTTTGTAAACTGCCTAGATTTATAGACAGACTGGATTGTAATTTTCTTTTAATAAAATACAAATAAATGTAAAGGCTGTAATGGAAGAGGCTGAGTTGGAGTTAAAGATGATCATGAAGACATGATTCAGAGAGAATAAAGACTAGGATATAGCTATGTTGGGCTATAATGGTGGAAATATCCCAAGGGAAATAAGTCAACTCAATAACTATCTGACCTTTCACAAATTCTTGAAGGCTTTTTTTGTTTTTCAATAAATTCCTTCACTAGATGTTGAAATCGGTTATAGCCAAAATTTTTCTCCTCGCTACTATTTTTTCAGGAATGTTCCTTTAACTCTTACAGTTTTCATAACATGTATTATATATTAACTTGTACTGTTTATTACTTATATTAGCCACATAGAGCTGGAAAATGTATTCAGATAATGTGGGATACAAGTATCAAATAAGTAAATAAATAATCTATCCAGGAAGGACAGGGTAGGAAGAAAAAGATGAGGAGTGGAACTGTTTGTTAAATATAATATTAAGCAACATAATTGCAGGGCCTATGAGATATGTAGGAAGCTCTGTGGATTAAGCTAAAAAGAGAGAATGAATTTCCATTTATATTGGTGTGATATAGAGACCCACTTCACAGGCAGAAGATGTGGATGAGATTTAATTGAAGACATTCAGAATATTGCTACGAAAGTGGGTGTCTACTGATAGGTGATTTCAATATGGATATCATCACTGTCATGGTGTCATCAAGAAATAGGGATATCCTGGATTCTCTATAAACAGAACAATTGTGGCAACTGGTAGTGTATCCCACATGGGAGTAGTCTACATTAGACCTGGCGCTTATGAATGTGGAGAATGTTTCTGATGTTATAGCGGATGATCATCTAACACCAGTTGTATATTCCATTAGGATATGTGTGGAGAGGTGAAATTCAAAACTTAAGGTCCTAGACTTCCAGAATAATGGCCCTGTTTACTAAGATGTGCTAGCATTTTTAGCACGCACTAACGCTAGAGACACCTATAGGAATATATAGGTGTCTCTAGCATTAGCTCGTGCTAAAAACACTAGCGCCTACAACACAGCTTAGTAAACAAGGCCCTAAGTTTGTTAAGGTGGAGGAATGTAGCCTCAAGAAGTTGTTAGCTGGAGAGGAGCTTCTGAAGGAGGTGTAAAACACTGAGCAAAACTGAAAAAAAAGATGTTTTAAAGATAAATTTTATTTTTTTGTTAAGAAAATAAATACAAGTAAGAAGAAAATTAGGCTGCTATGATTCTTGAAAAAAGTATCTTAAAATATAATGGAAAAGAGATGAGCCTTCATCAACTACAAAGGCCAGTTAAACTGTATGACCTTTCCAATGCTTCTTTAGAATTAGGAGTGTTCCCAGAGGACTCAAGAAGGGTGGATGTGATCCTTCTCCTCATAAGTGGAAATCAGGAATAGGTTCGGACCTACAGTTCAGTTAGTAAGTAAATTAATAAAAAATAATGCAAACAGTGATGATACCATAGTTTCTGGAATCCAATAGGTAGCATGATCTGAGGCAGCATGGTTTTACTAGAGGTAGGTCTTATCAGACAAAGCTGATTAATTTCTTTGCCTGAGTGATCAGATGGTTGGCTTGAGGGAGAGTGCTATATTTCAGCAAAACCTTGAACATTGTTCTTCATAGACAACTTATACATAAACTGAGAACCATTGGTATGGACCCTAAAGTGACTGACTGGGTCAGAAACTGGTTGAGTGGGAGGCAACAAAGTACAGTGGTAAATCAGTTCACTTTGAGAATAAGGGTACTCAGTGCAATTTTTCTAGCAAAAAAGGTGCCGGTACTCAAATGCCAGGCCACCCTTCAGGGGTGGGGTGATCACTGAGGGACTCACTCCACAATAGCCAGGCCCCCTGCAACCAGTCACAGAATCTATGACAAGACAGAATTGGTGTCTTGAGCCTGAGCTCTTTCATTAAAATTTGTGGTCCATGGGTCAATTTTAGCAGACACCGGAAAAGGTGCCAGTACTCAGTACCCACGAGTACCCCCTCAAAAAAGCCCTGAGGGTACTACCAGAGATATGTGAGAGGATCAGGCCTTAGGCCAGTTCTGTTTAACATTTTTGTAAGTGATATTTTGGAAGGGCTGATTGATAAGGTTTGCTTTTTTGGAAATTACACCAAAATCTACAATAGTGTGGACATACCTGATAACATGAGGTTGATCTTTGTGAAGCTTAATGAATGGTCTAGAATTTAGCAGGTAAGATTTAACGCTAAAAAATAATAAAAAATAAAAAAATAAGTTCATATATTTGTGTGGCAAAACTCAAGAGAACAGTACAGTCTTATTAAACTTGATATACCATCTTTACTTACATGTATAACAAAGCAGTTTACAAACTAAAATATAAGGAAAAGGAAGAAATTGCTATATCATAGTGAATACAAATCAGTCAGCTAGAAGGAAAAGGCATGGAGCAGAAGGACACATTAAAAAAAGGAAAAAGCTCAGTTACTGGTCAATTAGTGAGGTCCATAAGCAACAAACCCAACCAAGGAGAAGTACCGGCTGACCAGAAAAGGCAAATCTACACACTGGAGATATTGTACAGAAATACTTTATTATTGCTGATACAAGGTGACCCGACACGGTCCGTGTTTCGGCACCACACGGCACATACATCAGGGGTCAAGAAATAATTCCTCGGACAACAATGGAGTGATTTCTACTCGGAGGACTGTGGTGTGATCAAAGTTGCCAAAAGCATGTGCACATCAACAAGCAAACGTTAACAGCCACAGAGGGGCCTGTGCGCATACCTTTGAACCTAGGTCTTTGGTTTAAAGTCCACTACACTAACCACTAGGCTACTCCTCAGACTTGACTCCTGTTTTGCTAAGAGTAATCATAATATCTGAAGCTGTTCACTTTGAGTGGAGAGGGAGGGGGCAAGAACCACTAAGGGATTAAGGAGGTGTCATGCCTTAAGCCCTCCAGTGATCAGTTGCTCAATTGAAGCACCCTTTCGTACTCTGTATATGACTGAATTGGGTCTAATTATGGACACCATTCGTATTAGGCTTGGATGTTTCTTCCCATTTGGTAATCACTGTTGGGTGTTCTGATTTTTGACCCACCCTAGTCCTGCCCAAAATACACTCACAACCTACCCCCTTTCACATGCCCAGGCACTGATAATAAAAAAGCAGGTTAAACTAATGATGGGGCACCTATATGAAGCTGGGTCTCCCTGAATCATACCAGAGTCTGCTCTTTTCCCCTTTGAATGAGGCTACAGTTTGAAAGCGTCTAAGAAGGGGAAGTCAATGGGGTTGAAACCTTGACAGCTCCCTGTAAGGCAACCAACACTGTTGCATCACTTACAGGTGCTGACACTTCACTGAAGTAGGCTGCAGGGGTTGTGACTACCACTCGGGACTTAACAGTGCCTCCACACTAAAGGTTGGCACTGGACCTCCTAGTCCCAGCAATGATGCATCCAGACTTGCTCCTGAGCTTACCGTAGGGCTCTGAACCTGAGAATAAAATAATCCATGGGTCCTTTCAACAAGGAAGGTCAGTGTTCAAAGAGAAAATCCTGCGACCGAACCTTCCACTTCACTATAATCACAATTAAAGGCAAGCTGTCAGAGAGCATTTGACCTAGCAGCCTCCATCTTGACTCTGTCCTCTGAATATGATCAATGTTTATTCACCAAGGACCATGGATAACTTTCTCTTGAAATTATTCCTGCTGTAAAATTGAGTGAACTAAGCCCTTAATTAGTAATATTAACAAAATATCATTGCCTCATGTTGTGCAATAAAAGTCCAAATAACCGTTTACATTAATATCTTTGTACCCTGGAGTATCTGTAATATATAGCTATCATATATATCTACATGGCTTATTAATGGTTGAATGGTATTTGCTAATTGAATGACAGAAGAAAAGAATATACTTTCTTATTTCACCTCCCTATAGTTAATCTTGAAAAAAAAATGTAAAAAATGCTAAGTCAGACAAATCTCATAGGTTCCACTGAAACATGGGGGATGGTGAGGGGTGATTTGATAACTGTTAAATGGCATGTGGCCCTGGTAGCTTCTATATATTCTTCATGTTGCCCCTCTATAGAATCTACATGTTGTCGGAGCTAGAAAGGACAACTATCAAAGTCAACTTCCTTGGGTAAAATAATCTTGGAAATGAGGAGCCCGATATTCAGCTGGCTGAAGGCAGTATGTTTGCATTGAATATCTGGGTTTATTTTGGCCGCTAAAAATGTAACCATCTCTTCAAATGAATTCTATAAAAAACCAAAATGTAAATGGTTGCCATTGTGCTTGCATGTCAAGTGGTGCTTAGATGGCAACTTTGGCAATATCAACTAAGGCCAGTGCTGGGCTGGCTTGTACGGTCTGAGTCCCGCATATAGCAATCTGGTTTAGGATGGGCTGAGGAGAGCTTCAATGGAAACTTTTATGGTCTGTGTCCCGCAAATGACACAATGGATTCGGATAGGCTGGAGAGGGATTTGATGGCAGCACAATAGTTGGAACATAAGGGGAAGAGCCAGTCTATGTCCCAGAATCACCAAAGAAAGACCATGATGAAGTATATAATATTATGTTCATTGTTGATTTATTCTTGGATTTATAATGAATGTGACTGTTGGGCAGTCTGGATGGACCATTCAGGTCTTTATCTGCTGTCACTTATTATGTTACCATGTTATTATGCCAATAGTCAGCGCTAATTGGTTAACTTTTTAGTAGTCAAAGTTCGGACTGATATTTAAATGGTCTATTTTGACCACTCAACATAGCTGGCTTGCCACTGAATATCCACACATCACCAGCTATGTCACATGATATAGCCAATTAGTGGCTAGTCACTAACTGGGATATTCAGCAGGAGATGACCAGTTAACTCACTCTGAATATCAGCAGTTAGGCGCTTAAACACTATTTAACCAGCCAGGAGCCATTCCTGGCCAGTTAAATAGTTTTGACTATCAGGGAAGGGGAGAGATGATTATAGATTTCTCCCTTTCCCCGTGTTAGTAAAATTACCCAGAGTAGTCACAGTGGGAACAACTCTCTAACAGGATATACAGTGAAGCCCTATTCTACAAAGACAAGTAGATGCATTCGTTCTTTTATAGAAAATACTAGACTAACCAGGTATATATGAGCCTAACATTCAGGTGCAAGTATATATTCCAGCCATACAGCTGGTGTATATGTGAGCACCTAGGTGTGGCACATACTGATATAACTTACAGTATTTTGTATAAATGGAAACCCCACTCATGCTCTGTTCTGTATATATCACTTTGCAAATATGTGCTATTTAATTTAAGAAAGTATTTGCAGACTAGCATTTTGATGACATGCTAGCATATACACACGCGTGCCTCTAAGTGTATCTATGCTGGTATTCTAAACATTGACATACACAACATGAAAAAAGATCTCTCAATTTGTTAGTTTGATCTATGGTAAATGAGATTTCACACAAAATGATATTCAAATAACAAAATAATTTATTTTCAGTCTTCATAATGGTCTACTGCTGCCTTTAATGTTTCTTCTTTTTGTTCATGAGTTTATTTGCATCTGCTTAACATGACACCTACTTAACTGCACATTTTCTATATATAATTAGCTGTGCATGAACCCTAAGTTCTTGGAAATAAGTCCAGTGAACTGTGACTAAAAATAATATTGCACACCATTCACTTGGATTTAGATATTATTGCATGAAATTTCTGTCATCATTATCCCCTTCAGTCCCTATGTCTCAGATATTATTATCAACTTAATGAGAATGCTAGTACACTGAGATGTAAGAAATAAATGATGCCAGAATGAAAGAATTAGTAAGAATGGATATCTCTTGAAATAACAAGAATAATGCCAAAAGAAGTCTGACTGGAATAGACTTCCTTGAACAGCTGGTATTCACCGTTTGACCATTGCTGTGGTTTTACTTCACAGAACACTCTTAAGCAATCTTTTGTGTATTTACAAGTTTATTAACAAACACCAATCTCTCCAATTATGAAGACATTTCTTACATAGATTCAACCAGTTGGCATTATCATTTAACAGAAGGAAAAAACCTCAGAATGAAAAAAGGCACAAAAAATGTGCCTCAAAATTTTCAATCATCATAAGAAACCTTCTGTCTCTTATAAGGTTCTGTTAGCATGTAACATTCACTTTATCAATAGGTCTGTACTTAAAACGTTCTGATTCCATCCTTGCGGCACTCTGCCGTTGCTTCAGGGTGTTGAAACTCGACTACAGCTACTGAATCCAACTGCCATTTACATTTCTGGAAATTAACTCAAATTCTACAAGATCCATCCAAAACAAGCAACCACCTCATGTTTATTCTGTGCAGAATGTACAAAGGTAAGGAAAAAAAAGTAAATCCCTAGAATTTTTTGCTGTTTTCTCAGCAACCGCTTGGAATTTCAACATGAAATTTTACAGATTTTATCTACTGCAGTTAAAGGGGGCCTCAGCGCGCATCAAAAACACTGACACTAGTGAAGGCCCTCTTTTACTGCAGCTTAGTAAAAGGACAGCTATGTACCTTGCCTACAATCCAGTCAGACTCTGCCCTCTGTGTGTGCCCACTTTCAAACTATGTGCTATAATGAGGCAAACCTTGGTGGTTGATTTGATCTGCATTGCTTGATGAGATAATCAGCTAAATATTGTGGGACCCTTTCACTAAAGCTTAGTGTGAGCTAACAGAATTAGTGCGTTCTAAAAACTAAGAAGCCCATTTTATACCAAGGGGCTTCTTAGCATTTAGGGCTAGATTCTATATATGGTGCCTAAAAAAATCAGTGCCGAACAATATCCACTTAAACGTGGGCACGGAGAGTAGTGTGTAAATTTAAGTGCTGCCATTTGCACCAATGAAAATATGGTGCAAATGCCCACACCTAAATGTACCTGCAAAGCACCATTATTCTTAGGAGTGGCCTAGTGGTTAGAGTGGTGGACTTTGGTCCTGGGGAACTGGGTTCAATTCCTACTGCAGGTACAGGCAGCTCCTTGTGACTCTGGGCAAGTCACTTAACCCTCCATTGCCCAAGGTACAAATAAGTACCTAAGCTGCATTGAGCCTGCCATGAGTGGGAAAGCATGGGGTAGAAATAAAAAAAAACACACTCCCATTCTGCCCTGAAATGCCCATGACCCTCCCTTGTCCACACCCCCTTTTTTGAACTGCATGTAACTTTTAGGTGCAGAACCTGCGCCTGATTTTATGCACGTTGTTCCCAATTAAATCTAATTAGTACCAATAATTGCTTGTTAAAAAACCAATTATTGGCACTAATTGGCTCATTATTGTATTAGAGTGTGTATGAAAATCAGTAACATACCTAAATTTGTATGCACAATTTTTGACAACATTTATAGAACATAGTAACGTGGAGGGACATAATCGAATGTGGGCACCCATCTATAAGGGCGCCCATCTCTAAGATGTCACCGTGAAAGGGCGGGGAAACCTGCATTATCGGAACAAGATGGGCGTCCATCTTTTGTTTTGATAATACGATCGGGGATGGCCAAATCTCAACATTTGAGTCACCCTTAGAGATGGTCAACCTAAATGTTAGAGATGGGCGACCTCGGTTTTCGCCGATAATTGAAACTAAGGATGCCCATCTCAAAAACGGCCAAATCCAAGCCCTTTGGTCATGGGAGGAGCCAGCATTTGTAGTGCCCTGGTCCCCCTCACATGCCAGGACACCAACCTGGCACCCACTGCAGTGGACTTCACAAATTGCTTCCAGGTGCACAGCACCCTTACCTTGGGTGCTGAGACCCCAACCCCCCCCCCCCCAAACCCCACTACCCACAACTGTACACCACTACCATAGCCCTTACGGGTGAAGGGGAGCACCTAGATGTGGGTATAGTGGGTTTCTGGTGGGTTTTGAAGGGCTCACATTTACCACCACAAGCGTAACAGGTAGGGGGGATGGGCCTGGGTCTGCCTGCCTGAAGTGCACTGCACCCACTAAAACTGCTCCAGGGACCTGCATACTGCTGTCAGAGAGCTGGGTATGGCATTTGAGGCTGGCAAAAAAGTATTTTTAAACTTGTTTTTTTATGGTGGGAGGGTGTTAGTGACCACTGGGGAAGTAAGGGGAGGTCATCCCCGATTCCCTCTGGTTGTCATCTGGTCAGTTCAGGCACCTTTTTGAGTCTTGGTCGCAAGAAAAAATGGACCAAGTAAAGTCGGCCAAGTGCTCGTCAGGGACGCCCTTCTTTTTTCCATTATCGGCCGAGGACGGCCATCTCTTGATCACGCCCCAGTCCCGCCTTCGCTACCATTTTTGTAGCTTTTCTTTGCACCGCTTCAATTTTTTTTTTACATCCTTAGCAAGATACGGCCTTCAAAACTGAACACAATACTCCAGGTGAGGCCTCACCAATGACTTGTACAAGAGCAACAACACCTCCTTTCTTCTGCTGGTCATACCTCCGTCTATACAGCCTAGCAACCTTCTTGCTATGGCCACCGCCTTGTCACACTGTTTTTCGCCTTCAGATACTCAGATACTATCACCCCAAGATCCCTCTCCCCATCTGTACATATCAGACTCTCACTGCCTAACACATACGTCTCCTGTGGATTTCTACTCCCTAAATGCATCACTTTGCATTTCTTCGCATTGAATTTTAATTGCCAAACATTAGACCATTCATTCTTCTAGCTTCTGCAGATCTTTTTTCACATTTTCCACTCCCTCCGGGGTGTCCACTCTGTTACAAATCTTGGTATCATCCGTAAAAAGATAAACTTTACCTTCTAAGCCTTCGGCAATGTCACTCACAAATATATTGAACAGAATAGGCACCAGCACCGATCCCTGAAGCACTCCATTACACACCTTTCCCTCATCCGAGTGAATTCCATTAACCACCACCCCAGGGGCGTAGCCAGACAACAGATTGTGGGTGGGCCTAGGCAAGAAGTGGGTGGGCACCAAGTGTTCTCCCACCCCCACTACCATCACCACCACCAAAAAAATTATCTAAGCTGGCAGGAAAACGCTTCTTTCCACCTTGGCAGTCTGCAAAGGCATGCGCTGGAAACAGCATGCGCAGGTTCCGGTATCGTTGAGAGTAGCGTTTTTGTTACCATTAGGCGGAAGTCTTCAGCTGGCGGAGCTTGGGATCCCTACCAGCTTACCGCTAAACTCATGTTACTGTTGTGTGGGCCTAAGCCCTAAGCAGGTGGGCCCTGGCCCACCCAAGCCCACCTGTGGCTACGCCACTGCACCACCCTATGGTGTCTGTCCATCAACCAGTACCTAATCCAGTTCACCACGTCGGGTCCTATCTTCAGCCTGTCAAGTTTATTCAAGAGCTTCCTGTGGGGAACTGTATCAAAATCTACTTAGATTTCAGCAAAGCTTTTGACACGGTGGATGAATATGAAGTTAGCATGCACTAAGGGCCCTGTTTACTAAGATGTGCTAGCATTTTTAGCGCATGCTAAAAATTAGCACACACTAACGCTAGAGACACCTATATATTCCTATGGGTTTTTCTAGTGTTATCATGCGCTAAAAATGCAGCTTAGTAAACAGGGCCCTTACTTTCTTAGCATACGCTAAGCTTTAGTAAAAGGGCACCTATGTACTTTTTTGTCTATTGACCTTCAAAAGTACCCATACAAATTTGATTTTGTTTTTATTGCTGTCAGTGTTTAGGGCAAAAACATACTTGCAGTTTAATTATTCAAAACTACATTACATACTTGCTTCCTCAACCTAGCCTTACTCTGAGAATCCCAACTGATGTCTGTGTGCTGTTGCTATGCACATATGTTTCTATACACATGCAGCATTGAAATGGAGTGGAGGTGTGGCCTAACGGATAGTGTAGTGGGTTGCGGAACTGGGGACCTTGGTTTGATTCCTGCTGCTGCCTGATGGTCAGCAGTGGGTTAAGATCCTTGGGAACCAGGTTCAATTCCCTTTGCAGCTCCAGGTGACCCTTGGCAAGTCACTTAATCCTCTGTTGCCCAGGCACAACAGCAGTACAATGTACTACCTAGACTGTGAGCCCATTAGGGACAGACCCAGTTCTTGTAAAATGAAAGGGTAAACTACTTAGCACTAAGTAGTATATAAATACTCAAATGAATAACAATAGAGAAAAAAGTCTAATTTTCTTAAATAGTGCTTACAGTCTTTCATTATTTTTCTCTAAGCAGCTATGACCTATTTGGAAACTATTGTGGCTGAACAAGTTTTGTGTTAGTATTCTCCTTCAGTTTTAAAATCCACAATAGTCCATTGTTATCCTCAAGGCAGCGATGTATAGTACTGCAAAACGCTAGCCACATCAGAATGGGGTTAACAAACAGAAATGTTTTGCAGATACTAAAAGAAACATTTTTATTTATAGAAAAAGATAATAAATGATGCAAAGGACAAAAAAAGACACGTTTAGTAGCATTGGGACTTGTTAATATTTGGAGATATTTTTTGAGCAGATGATTGAAAAGCTTACACCCTGTTTACTACTCTGAGGCTTTTTTCTATCCATTTTTGTCATTTTTATTAGTGTTTAAAGCTATCAGCCATTTCTTTAGGATTATTACAGTGGATTTTAAGGTTTGTTGATAGTTTCCATATAGCCAAACTTTCTGCAGTTTAGTGTTAGTGGAGTTAAAAGTGTTCCAGAACTTGGCAAAAAAAAGCCTCGTCATCTAAGTTGCTTTATTCAGCCACTAGAGGGATAACTTTTTTGTTTAAGTAGTAGTACACAAATAGCAGGAACAAAATATTGGTTTATGCAATCAGTCCACTACTGAAAATTGACCTCTAAGACTTTGTTGTTGATTTTTATAATGAAGAGTTTTTGGTCAATATTCAGCCAGTGGCAGTCAAGGTTGTTTTTTTTTTTTAACTGCTGGCTGCCACCAGCTAAAATAGATCCTGGATGTTTAATGCCAGACCATGTCTAGGCACTGGAACTGAATATCTCAGATAAGTGGGCATGTGATAGCCACTGTGATAGCCACTGTCACGTATGCTGGTCCAGGCTGATATTCAGCTGGGACCCACATAAGACCTGCATAACAGGATCTATCAGGTCTCCCAGTTCCCCCTTCTGATCTTCCCATAGGTTCTGATCCTCCCATACTTCCCCCATGGTTTTTATCCTTCATATTTCCAATCCTGTCCCCTTAATCCCTCCATTTTTTCTGATCCCCCTGACTCCTCCCTGCTCCTCCCATCCTGTGACCTAAGACCCCTAAGCACCCCTGAAACTTACCTGGGGGTGATCCCTGATTGTCTAGTGGGATGGTACATAAGTGGCCTCCTTCTGCTCCAGCTCCATCTGGCTCATTTTCAAAATGGCAGTGCTAAACTCCAGTGGAGACACTTTATGGAAACAGCACTCTATTCCAACCAGCAAATTGTTACCTGACATGGCTGTGTTTCGGCAAAACAGTTGTCTGCATCAGGTGTCTGAACACATGTATAGCTGGTAAAAAAAAAAAAAAAAAAAAAAACAACAACAGACTATTCACACATAGACAGAGCTAAAATCAACAATTTTCTCAATATATGAATGACAATTAGAAACAAGCTTCAACAAGCTCCGTGGTGCCGCACGGATGCCAACATCCTACTTATTCATCATGCATTTTGAAGAACCTTGCTGTTGTCTCTTTAAAATTTCACTCTATGATGTACTGAATGAAATGCTATCTAACTCAAACTTTTCAACAGCATTAATTTCAGAGAATAATTTTTAAAACTTGGATACTATTCTCTCCTTTAACAAATAGTTTCAAAATCCAGATGTTCAACTCACAAACTTCTCTTTGTAATGGAAAATACTATTAGGGGATTAATAATAAAATATTATTCTTAAGAGAGGTGCATGGTAAGCTAATTATGTTCAGAAATGTGTTGCCCATGCAAAACTGAAAATTTGGTATCATCTTTTTAAGCAGGTGCTATATTTGCTGACAGTACCATCTGTATTAATTAGACTTTTTAAAATGATCAAAAGTATATGATATTGTATGCTTACCTGTAGTATTTCCCTGTTCAGCCTAACAGTATGTACTAAAATGCAGTGGTACAGCATTTTTACTTGAATGCTTACCAGTAAGGAGTGTATTCGATGTGAATGGAAAACTATATATACAAAAAAAAAGTATCAAACATCTCCCCTTGCTAATAGATCCTTTAATGAATTTTGGATTCATGTTTTAAAGAAATATATAAAGGCATTGTTGAAATGTCATATTGCTCCTACTAAATATATATGGAGTGGCAATTTAGACAGGGTGTACAATTGGAATTGAGACTTCTAGGTTGGCCATTTCAAGTTAACATAACATAGTAAGAGAGGAGTGGCCTAGTGGTTAGAGTGGTGGACTTTGGTCCTGTGGAACTGGGTTTGATTCCCACTGCAGCCACAGGCAGCTCCTTGTGACTCTGGGCAAGTCACTTAACCCTCCATTGCCCCAGGTACAAATAAGTACCTGTATATAGCATGTAAGCTGCATTGAAACTGCTATGCATGGGAAAGCATAGGGTAAATGATGGCAGGTAAAGACCTGAATGATCCATCCAGTCTTCCCAACTGTTAAACTCATTATCAAGTCATGATTAAACCTACAATGAACATGATATAAAATACTTGATCATAGTCTTTTTGTGGCATTTCTGGGACATAGATCATAGAAGTCTGCCAAGCACTGCCCTTATGTTCTAACTACTGGAGTTGTCTACTAGTATGTTAGAACAGGATCTGTTAACGTCGAGTCTGCTCTAAAGTACATGCTGAAAATAAATTTTATGCATCAGCTTTGTGTGACAGGAGCATCCATTTTAGCATCATAAATATCTACACTATAAACAGGATCAAATGAGACACATTATAAAATAGCACTATAAGCCAGTGGTTGTGATCAGTTTTATTAATGAACAGTCCTGAATAATGGTGGGAATCTAGATGTCCCATACATAATATATAAAATCGTACAGCCAACATGCTTCGGCAACTCAGGGCCTGCATCAGGTGCAAAATCTAGTTTATCTGAGACTGTTATCCCACCTTGAGATTGCTATGATTGCTTTTAGGCTGTACTTTCAGCATGTACTATGCTTGGTGAGCTCATTGTCACCAAACATAGGAGTCTCAGGTTATTTTTCAGTGCCAATATTATAGGCACCACATATAAAATCTAGCCCATTGAGAGTAATTTTTTTAAAATTTTATTTATAACCACTTCAATTTTTACAAACGATAAAACAACTTGTCAGAAATACAGAGAAGGTAACATATAGGAATTATTTCAATCAGGTAATTCTATTCTCTTCCTTAGATCACTAAATAGGGAGAGTGAAACAAGATAAGGAGATCAATTAAACAGTAAACAGAAAAAAAATGTGGTATTAACCTGTTTATCCCCAGATATTACTCATCTAATTCATTATTCCACATTGATCATCTGGTTGGCTTCTTCAAGCCCAATACGGTGTATAGTCAATTCATTTCATTGAAAACATACTTATTATCCAATATTAGTTAGAAATAATACATCTGATTACATTCTTTCTCTTTTAAAAACCAGAAGTTATTTAACAATACATATACTTAAGTCTCTAACTCAGATCCCACTGATTAAAGTAATCCCAGTTTTCACAAGCTTCACTCCTTTTAAAGTAATAATTGAGGAAATATTTTTATTTGTTTTGTTCATCGATTTAAAAAAAAAATATTTTGTTTTGAATAACTACTGTTGAAGAACCAATCCTTTTACATGATATTTATTTACATAGTAACATAGTAACATAGTAGATGACGGCAGAAAAAGACCTGCACGGTCCATCCAGTCTGCCCAAGAAGATAAATTCATATGTGCTACTTTTTTATTTGTACTGTCCTCTTCAGTGCACAGACCCTATAAGTCTGGCCAGCACTATCCCCGCCTCCTAACCACCAACCCTGCCTCCCAACCACCAGCTCTGGCACAGACCGTATTATTTATCAAATTAGCCCCATTAATTCCAAATTAATATAAAAGCAATCTAACACAATAAGGAGATCATTTTAGAAAGTTTACATGGCATTTGCCTATGTAGATAGCAGGTTTCCACATGTAAATGTCACTGTTCAACAAGTACATCTGTGCCATACACAGCTGTGAATCCATGCAATCCATACAATTGAAAGCGGCTTTTTTGACACCATTGCCGCTTTCCCGTCGCCGTGCCGGCTAAAGTTCAAGGGGGCGTGTTGGCGGCGTAGCAAAGGCGGGACATGAGCAGTCATGGGCGTGGCTACCAGATGGCCGGCTTTCGCAGATAATGGGAAAAAAAGCGGCGTTAAGCAGTATTTCGCCGGGTTTACTTGGTCCTTTTATTTTCACGACCAAGCCTCAAAAAGGTGCCCCAACTGACCAGATGACCACTGGAAAGAATGGGGGATGACCTCCCCATAGGCCCCCAGTGGTCACCAACCCCCTCCCACACTAAAAAATAAAAATAAAAACCTTTTTTCACCAGCCTGTATGCCAGGCTCAAATGTCATACCCAGCTCCCTGACAGCAGTATGCAGGAGCCTGGAACAATTTTTAATGGGTGCAGTGCACTTCAGGCAGGCAGACCCAGGTCAATTCCCCAGCCCTACCTGTTACACTTGTGGTGCTAAGTGTTGAGCCCTCCACCCCCCTCCCCCACCAAAACCCACTGTACCCAGATGTAGGTGCCCCCCTTCATAGGAGCCAACTTTTCAAAATTATTGGGGGTGCTAAGCCCAATGAAAATAACCCCTCCCTGGACACATACAAGGAATTTTCTCAATATTGGGGGTGCTCAAGCACCCACAGCACCCACAGAGTTGGCTCCAGTGCCCCCCTTCACCCATAAGGGCTATGGTAATGGTGTAGAGTTGTGGAGGTGGGTTTGGGGGGATTTGGGGGGCTCATCACCCAAGGTAAGGGAGCTATGCATCTGGGAGCTATTTGTGTATTCTTTAAACCCTAGGGTGCCCAGTTGGTGTCCTGACATGTCAGGGGGACCAGTGCACTACAAATGCTTGCTCCTGCCATGACCAAATGCCTTGGATTTTGCTGGGTTTGAGATGGCCGGCATTTTTTTTCCATTATCGCTGAAAAACAAAACCGACGATCTGAAACCCAGCAAACTCTGGCATTTGGCCGGGCTAAACTGTATTATCGAAAAAAGATGGCCAGCCATCTTTTTCGAAAATACGGTTCCGGCCAGCTGTTGCGTCGCCGCCAAAATAGATCACAGGCGACCTTCAATTATGCCCCTATGTGTCTCCTATCATTTTTCTCTGTTTCTAGGGGGTCCTTTCGCAAAGCAGCAGTAGAAAGTGGCCTTAGTGTGCCCTTATGCACATTTTTCCTACTCGCTAAGGCCATTTGTAGCTCAGCAATAAAATGGCCAATTTTTAGTATTAATGGTCATGCACTGTCATCATTAACATGCAGCCATTAATAACAATTACTACATGAGCTCATGTGGCAATCATGCACTAATCAATTAGCGTGCAGTAATGTAGATGCACTAATTAATGCAGACATTTCCACTCTCTGCCCCTCCCCCCAGACAAGCACCTTCAATCAAAAAATAAAAAGCTATATATTTTTTAGCTTGTGAGTAGATCACCAAAGTCTGCAGTGTGTTGAACTTAAAGAACACCAAAATTGCCACCACAATCATCTCTTTTCACCCGATCGCAGTGGCAATTTTGGCATTGTTTTAGTTAAACACACTGCGGACTTTGGTGATGAGCAGTGGTCTAGTTGATTTCCTGAAAAATCTAGCATCTGCTCCAGATACCACACGGTGCTGTAATTTCTAGAGTGTTGGTTGTGACCCTTTGAAGCAGATGGCTGTGCCCGCTAAAACACGGTCCCATGTCAGATCTTATCCTGATGCTTCAATAAAGAAAATATTTAGCTCTACTCCTGGTTTGGAAGTCATTGTGTCATCCTGTACTCTTTTTGGCATTCTATTGATCCTCATAGAGGTTGTTTCCTGTTTTTTCTTTGGTATTTTATAAAACACACATTTATGTTATTAAATTAACCCCATTGATATTTTAAACATTTATAGTTCTAAAATGGATGATACTGCTACATAAAACCAGCTTTTTCTAATATTAGGAAATAAAAATGCTCTATACTGATTCACATGTCAGAAGCTGAAACAATTTTGTGTGGTGAATTCATGGAACGGCCTCCTGGTGGAGATGAAAACAGTTTTGAATCCAAGAGAACTTGGGACAAGTACATAGGAACTCTAAGGTAGTGATAGGGAGAGTAGATGGCATGGGTGGGCAGACTAGATAGGCCATATGGTCTTTATCTGCCTATGTTTTTCTATGTTTCTATGTTTACATATACAGTTTAATGCTTCTATTCTATAGCCCTTAGATGAAATGTGCATCAACTCAAAACAATTAGTCCAATTAAAATTTAATGGCCAGTTACCTACTGTGGATATAGTATCTTATCCTGTAGATTATGGTGCAGCAAACAAGATTGTGAGTTCTTTGCTCTTGTAGATTGCACTTATCCAGACTGCACTGACATCCTCCCATAGGAAACCCTGTTATAGTTGATGCTGCCAAGTAAACAGCTGTTTCGGTAGATTTTAATGTGGATTCTACCCAATTACTAACAAGAAACTGTCTTCTAAGAGTATCAAAAGCTGTTACGGTGCTTGAATCTTAACTTATTTAATCTGTTTCACAGAACCTAAGGGATAGGAAAAATATCTTTTCCTTTTGGGAGCAATTTTTCTAATACACAATGGGCCTCTATTCTATGAAATCTGGAGGCATGCAAAAATATTATGAACATTAGTAAAACCCCATGAGACAGAACTGATTATCTTCCAATTCAACCCAAACATTTTTTTTTGCAACAAAGATAAAAAGTGTCCTTTCTATAGCTCAGGAGCTTTGCGGATGTGAAGCTAATATAGTTAAATGTTGGCATTTGTTAATGAAATTGTCTGAACTGCATTACCAAAAGAGCAAAGGTTAGACATTCAGAAGAATCCTAGACTGTTATCTTTGCCAAACTACTGTCTGTGAGGCATGAGTCATGGCCTGAAAATTAAACAAATATATATTTGACCAATAAATGTACTGCTGATCTGTTCATGCTGATAAGAAATATTTGACTGCAAAGATATAGTAATACCTTAAATGCCTTTTATAACTCAAAGTTGGTTTACAGCCTATGTTGTGTATTTAATGCATGGAAGCTGTTCACTTCAACTTGAGTTCCCATCGTTATTTATCTTACAAATAGTCGATGTTTAAAGCAATCAATGTACACTCACTTCTTTTATTGCTCACTAATGGGATAGTGCTTCCTGTTAATACCTAAAATGGCATTTATATAGTCAAGGCAGCTTTAACATTTCTCTCAATATACTAGTTAGTTTACTTTAAAAACAATTTTAGGGCCATTTTAAATACATTTGGTCAAAATGCATAAAACATGGAATGCAAAAACAATTGAAGCTTCTCTACATATCTGGATTTTAGGTTTATTACTTGCCTTTTTCCAGAGCCAGGCTCAAGGCAAGTTCTGTGAACTATTTCCCTGCCTTAATGGGCTACACAATGGAGAGTGAAGTGACTTACCTTTAAGGGTCCTTTTACTAAAGTGTGGTGAGGTTTAGTATTTACTCCCCATAATTCTATAAAAGGTGCTAAAAACTACATGTGCAAATTAGGCCACGTGCCCAATTTGCACATGCAATTTAATTGAATAATAAGCTAATTAGCACTGAAGATTAGGTTGTTAACCAACTGTTGGCACTAATTAGATTTAATTGAAATATATGCATGTAAATTTAGGCATGGGATCCACGCCTAAATTTATGACTGAGTACAAAAAGAGGGCACAGAAATAGGAGGGTCATTGGCAGAACAGGGGTATTCTTTTTATTTATGTGCATTGTTATACAATGAAGGGGGATATGTGTTAATTTAGGTGCATACATTTGTACCATGTTCCACGTGGTGCAAATGACTGCGCCTGAAATTAGCCATGATTCCCAGATGTAAATGCTATTCAATAAACCGCACCTAACTTTAAGTGTGGTTTATAGAATAGCACTTTTTTCTGCACCAAATTTTTGACGCTATATATAGAATTCACCCCACTGTGTGATAACAGAAAAAATTAATGCACGGTAATTGCAACACCTGTGTCGTAAATTCAAGGGGCATGTCCAATATCTGCCCTGCATTTACCTTACAGGGTAGAGCCATACCTCACAGCACCATGTTACATGTATCTCAAGATAGACCACACTATCTGGCACTGCAGTAAAACCCTTGTAGAAATAAATAACCCAGAAGAGAAATGCTGTGGTGGCATTTCCAGGCAAACATTCCTCCCATGCATCTGCCCCTCCTCGCTCCCAACATCCAGTTCTCCTTTCTGATACTCTCCTGATCCAATTCCCTGACCCTTCCACCCCCACGATTATATCACCCAAACATCTCCTTTCTCTCGACCCTGACCCCCACCTAAATGCCAGAGATACACACGTAACTTATATTATTAAATAAGTTATATGGGTAAGTGTAATTTCCGTCCATGTTCTGCCCAGATTCTATCTATGTGTACACTTATCTGTCATATATGAGCTATGTAAGATATGCATAAATTTAATGAATTGTACCTATGCAGAATTTTGGCATTTAAACATGTTATGTACACATATATAAATATTTCTACTATTATTGTAGTCATCAAGAGGCATATTTTTCATCCAAAAGCTTGAATGAACAAGGTTAAAGAGAAAAGAACTGGATGTCAACGAAGTACACAGCAGTATGGTGGGCAATAATTTATTGGTGTGCACTGCCCTGAAAAGCCAGAATTCAGTAATTTGAAATTTTGTCAAAACTAAGCTAACTCACTAGATGTCCTGTTGTTACTGTATATTTTCAAATGTGGAAGCCATTTAACATTTGGATAAATTTTGAAGCCTGTAGCAAAAGTCCAAAACACAGTCCGACTGATATTCAGCCAGAGATGGTTAGGTTTTTTTTTTTTTTTTTTAAACACTGGCTGTCATAGGCCAGATTATCCCTGGATATTCAGTGCCGGGCCATATGCAGACCCCGGTACTGAATATTCAGGGCTAATGTTCCCAATGCTGGCCACCGGAGCTTATACAGGTCCTGGATGATATTTATCCACATATCTTGTTTTGCTTTAATACTCTCAGATCCCCTTCCTTCCCTCCTCCTCCCCCAGCCTGCTGCTATTACCAAGGCCCCCAACTCCCCCACAATGGCCCCCCACATCAACCCCCTTGGGCCTATCTGATATCCCTGGTGATCTGTGGGGGTTATTGGGGGCAGGAGTGAAGGTCACTCACTCCTGCCCCCTTGAGGCTTCCCTTAAAAATTGACTACCATTTTGTCAGAGAAGCCACAAAGGACAGGAGTGAATAGCCTTCAATCCTGCCCCCAATAACCCCCACAGACCACCAGGGACATCAGGTAGGCCTGAGGGACCTTCCTAGATGGTAGGGTGATTGGAGGGGTGGAGGGCATTCTGAGGGGATGGGGGTCTTGGTCATGGTGGCAGCCTGGGGAGAGGGGAATAGGAAAGGGTTATGTCAGTGCTGGAAGGGAAGTCCGGGAGTTTTTAAAAAGCAAAACAAGTTATGTGGGTGCTCCTAAATAATGCCTTAGAGTGCATACAGTCTGTTCTGCATCAATATAAACCACATACACTCTTATGGAAATTTTGGAAACACTGACATTTTTAAATAAAGTTGCATTATCCCGTAACTTAAACTTTGCCATTATAGTAGACTTGTGTCTGGTCAGCCTGTCAACACACATCACCATGGGGATAGACTAAGGAACACTTTCAAGATTTTTTTTTTTGGAGGGGGGACACTGACAGGAACTCTTTCTATCTTGGAAGCTAAATCATAATGAATTTCCATAAGTTTTGTGATAAACACAGAAGATCCTTACCTCCTAAAAAGTGGGTAGTGGAAGCAAAATATAATGACACCATGGGCAATAGGAATAATATGCATAAAGCTGCAGTTTTGTCAGCACTTCCTCTAACCAGCACCCACCAGAGGTTCTGGCAGCACCTCAATAATAGCAAATACTCTTTAATGCCACATACTTTGTGAAGTAATAATAAATCCTGCAAAGACACTTCTCAGAGGCCATGTAGCAAACATAATAGCACCAATTCTGAACACACAAATATCAATAACTGTACCTTTAAAAAGGCAGCATTAAAAATACAGAACAGCAATATGCTTCCTAACACCATTGAAACATGAATATTGGGACATAGAGAAAATCTGGATACCCCAAATCCTTCAGATACTGTCTATCAGGCTAATTTCCTATAGTGATCGCCAGCAATCTTCTGACATAAATCGGGAGATCGCCGGCGATCTCCTGATCCTGGCCAAATCAGTATTATCGAAAGCCAATTTTGGCCGGCCCCAACTGCTTTTTTGTTGCGGCACCGGTCAACCTTCAAGGGGACGTGGTAGGGTAGTGAAGGCGAGATGGGAGGCAGGGAGGGGCGTGGGTACGAGATCGCCAGCTTCGCCTTATAATGAAAAAAAAGTGGCCAGTTCGAACAAGCATTTCGCTGACTGGACTTGGTCCATTTATTTTTAGGACCAAGTCACAAAAAAGTGCCCCAATTGACCAGATGACCACCGGAGGGAAGCAGGGATCACCTCCCCTTACTCCCCCAGTGGTCACCAACCCCCTCCCACTCAAAGAAACTTAAAACATTTTTTTGCCAGCCTCTATGCCAGCCTGAAATGACATACCCAGCTCCTTGACAGCAGTATGCAGGTCCCTGAAGCAGTATTTAGTTGGTGCATTGGACTTCAGGCAGGTGGACCCAGGCCCATCCCCCACTACCTGTTACACTTGTGGTGATAAATATTGAGCCCTCCAAAAAACCCCAAACCCCACTGTACCCACATCTAGGTGCCCCCCTTCACCCCTTAGGGCTATGGTAATGATGTAGAGTTCTGGCGAGTGGGTTTTGGGGGGGGGGGATTTGGGGGGCTCAGCACACAAGGTATGGGTGCTATGCACCTGGAAACTATTTTTTTTTAATTTTCAAGTGCCCCCTAGGGTGCCCAGTTAGTGTCCTGGCATGTGAGGGGGGCCAGTGCACTACAAATGCTGGCTCCTCCCATGCCCAAATGTCTTGCATTTCGCCGGGTTTGAGATGGCCGGGCCCGGTTTCCATTATGGCTGAAAAATGAAGCCGGCCATCTCATATAAACCCAACGATCCTGCTGTAAACCTGGGGAGTGATTTGGCCGGTGCCAAGCGTATTTTGAAAATACGCTTCGCTCCGCCCTGTCACAGAGCCGGCCCCGAAGATGGCCAGACATCGATTTGGCCGGCGCCGTTCGATTATGCCCCTCCACATTACCTTACATCAGGTTTTAATAAAGGATCAAACTTTTACCCATTCAGCCACATTCCCAGATCCTCTGCTGCCTTGGCAAGGCCCTGCTATGCACTGGCTTATCATGCCCAGGAATCTTGGCAATTTTTTCTTCACATTAAAAGTGGATCTGAAAGTCTCCTCCAGACCTGACTTTACTGCTAAGAATCAACCTGCTTGGGGATGTTCAGAGGCAGCCTGAAGTAGGATCTGGAGACCTCTGGATCCAACTTTAATCTGAAGAAAACAAAATGTTTATGTTACTGAGTAAGAAAAGCCAGCGCAAAGCAGGCCATGACAGCAGAGGATCCAGGGATAAGGCTAAGCAGAGGACTGGGAAAAGCCAGATCCTCCAGCTTTAAAGTGTTATTACTGGATCAGGTAGATCCAGGAGATATGGCTTTTAAACATTTCCTAAATACAGCACCCATCATCAGAGGATGTGTTCTTCACAGTGCTTTTTTTGTAGAAAAAAAGGTTCCGGTACGCATTATGGGTGGAGGTCACCACATGACTCCACCCCTTTTATATCCACACCCACATTTGCCACACCCCTTATATCAGCCATGTCACCTATAAACAGACATCCTTGAAAATATTATACTAGTATAGGAGAAAAAAATAGCGTGATTTTTTTAAATTATAAATAATTTCTGTAAGCTTTTACAGCTCCAGTATACCCAGTGCAAAATAAGACAGCAGATGTAAATTCTCAAATTGGACATATTCCAAACACTAAAATGAAAATAAAATGATTTTTCTACCTTTGTTGTCTGGTGACTCTGTTTTTCTATCCATATTGGTCCCAGTCTCTGATTCTGCTGCTCTCTATCTGTTCTCTTAACTCCGTTTCCAGGGTTTTCTTTCCATTTATTTCTTTACTTTCCTCCTTTCTTCTTCATTTCTTGCCCTACATCCATAAGTAAAAGTTGGGTCCTCCTCCATGGAATTGACTGGAGGAGGTATAACGTGGATCCAGCCTTTGCCTATTTTCTCCATCCATGTGCATCTTCTTCTTTTTTCTTTCCTCCCCTCCATCCATGTCCAGCACTTCTCCTCTCTCCTCCTCTCCATCCATGTCCAGCATTTCTCCTCTCTCTTCCCTCCCCTGTATCCATATAAAGCAATAATTCTCTCTCCCCTCTCCTCCATCCAAGACCAGCATTTCTCCTCTCTCCCCGCCAACTCCTCCTTCCATCCATGTCCAGCATGTCTCTTCTCTCCCCTGCCCTCCCCTCCCATGTCCAGTGATTCTCCTCTCTCCCCTTACCTACCCTCTCATCCATGTCCAACGATTCTCCTCTCTCCCCTACCCTCCCCTTCCATCCATGTCCAGCGAATATCTCTTCGCTGACCTACCCTAACATCCATGTCCAGCATGTCTCCTCTCTCCCTGTCCTCCCCTTTCATCCATGTGCAGAGATTCTCCTCTGCCCCGTCCTCCCCTGCCATCCATGTCCAGAGATTCTCCTCTCCTCTGCCCTCTCATCCCATCCATGTCCAGTGATTCTCCTCTCTCCCCTGCCCTCCCCTGTCCATGTCCAGCAATTCTCTCTTCCCTGCCCTTCTCTCCCCTCCCCTCCATGTCCAGCATGTCTTCTCTTTCCCCTGCCCTCCCCTCATCCATGCCCAGCATGTCTCTTATCCCCCTGCCCTCCCCTCCATGTCTAGCGATTCTCCTCTCTCCCCTGCCCTCCCCTCCATGTTCAGCAATTCTCTCTCCCCTCCCCTGCCCTCCCCACCCCTACCCTCCAAGTCCAGCGTGTCGCCTCTCTCCCCTGCCCTCCCCTCTCATCCAAGTCGCGGCGAACCGGCAGTAAAGGCAGCAGTGCTCACTGAGGAAGGCACGCAGGCAGGTTCATCTCCTCTCGCGTTGCTTTCCTCTCAGTGTGTCTCGCCCTCGAAGGCGGGAAGTGCTGAGAGGGAAGCAACGCGAGAGGAGACAAACCTGCCTGCATGCCTGCCTCAGTGAGCACTGCTGCCTTCACTTTCGGTTCGCCACGACTTGGAGAGGGGAGGGCAGTGGAGAGAGATGACATGCTGGACATGGAGGGCAGGGGAGGGGAGAGAGAATTGCTGGACATTGAGGGGAGGACAGGGGAGAGAGGAGAATCACAACTTCGGGTAATGAAAAGATTTTGGAGAGCGAGAGCAGGAACGGAAGGGAGCGGGCGAGAGACCTCAGGAAAAAGGTGCCGATACACCGTACCGGCGCGTACTGGCACAAAAAAAGCACTGGTTCTTCAGAGCCCTGAACAGGCACACACATTCAATAAGATACCAGAAAAGGCTAGCTAGAAGTTGTTCCATAGCCAGGCATCTCCCCTGCCCTTCTCTACTCCGTCATTTTCACAATCCAACATCAATTCTGCTTTTCTAACTCCTCATCCCACCTCACTTGACCTGGCTTCAACTCTGCCCTTCCTACACCACCACAGCCCAGCATCAACCCCTGACCCCAAAGCCCAGCATAAGATGTTCTTAATTTTTTTTTAAACCTTGTACAGGAGGCACTAGCAGTGGTGGAAAGGAGGCCCAGTTGAATACAGGCACTAGCAAAGCCTGCAGGCCACGGGAAAGGCTTCCTTCAGCAGCACCTTCAAATTTCCAAAAACTGCTACAGAGGCTACCGATCTGGGCTGTGAAACTAAAGCTGAGCTCTGCGGCTGTGATTTCCAGCGGCTCTTCAGTTCGCAGACTCAGTCTCTTGCAACTCTTCAGTTTGCATGACGCATGGGCTCTTGCAGCTCTTCAGTTCACTCAACACGTGTGCTCTTGCAGCTCAGTTTGCAGGATCTGTGTGATGACTCAGTGTAGCTCTGACACTCTAACCCCCCTGTTTACAAAGCCGCGCTAGTGGCTGCCATGCGACATTGCCAACACAATCCATTCAAAGCTGTGTCTGCAGTACTGGACTGCCAGCCACTAGCTCGGCTTTGTAAATAGGGGCCTGAATTAAGTGGGCAGGAGCTGGCACACAGGGACATCAGAGGCAGGTGCCAGCATCGCTGAGGAGCAGTCGGAATCACAAGGCAGACGAGGCAGGCATAGTAAACAACTATGGTATCCAGCAGACTATCAGAGGCTCAATCGATGCCCTCAGCTGCAGGAAACTGCATTTATCTGAAGGTCAGTAGTGCCTACAAATCAGGCACCTGACTGGCCATCAGAGTAGTGGGGGGGGGGGGGGGGCTGAAAGAGGAAAAATGGGGCCTGGGCCCCAATGCCCCCCGTAAGTATGCCGCTGATCCTAAATTAAGTTACTAAGCTATGTGGGTGCCATCACTGAATACTGTCAGCTGCCGAAGAGCTCCAGGCTCCTTACTAAAGCCAACCTCTGTACCTCCCCTGACATGCCCCCCCCCTTTTTTTTTGCATGACCATAGGCGATATTCAGAGGCATTGCCCGCTTTTGTTTCACTGAATATTGAGGATTAGGCAGCAAAAGGTGATTTAAGTGGTTAGGAGTCACTCCAGCCCACTTAATTCATTGAGAATATTGGCAGGAGAATCTCTTGAAAAATTGGATTTATGTTAAGTCAGAAAACAGTACTGTGTTAGTTTTGGTCAAGAATTACATCATGGGGACTTATTCAAAGAAATCAGGGTTTTTTTGGACTTTTCTTATATTTACATCCTCAACAGTTCCTGTGTTTTAGCTTTTCATGGCAGTATACCCCGACATAGCCAAGTTTCACATTTTTTCCTAAACAGGTGTATGTCAGTTTCTTTTCTAAGTATTATCAGGAAATTGTTCCAAACTGGTAGTCTGATAAATGACCTGTAATTTTAAGGTTTTCGCAGAAGGAATCATTAACTGAATTTTTTCAGACAACTGGAGAGCATATGTTGGCACTAATGAGTTGTGGGCTTCATTTTTGCAATGTCTGGAACACTAATAGGCAAATGTTATAAGTAATTATTTGAGTGACTGGAATCCATGAAATGTTCTTGACTTAAAGGTAATAGATTCTCCATTTCTGTGTCCAGCAACCATGTATTATTCCATATTGATTATTGTAACTCTCTTCTATTAGGTCTTCATCAAACCAATTGCATAGATTACAAATAGTTCAGAATGTTAGAGTGAAATTACTCTATGGAGCAACAAAATATGATAGGGTCCCATCACTTTTATCCAAAGCTCATTGATGTCATCCTTTCAAAATTCTTATTTTAGCTCATAGCCCTTTCCATTCTGGATTCCCACCATTTTTATATAATGTTCTTATTCCATATATTTACCACCTCGTGCCCTTCACTTATCAAAGCAATGCTTGTTGGTTATTCCAACATGTATGCAGATATGGTTAACTGCAATTTGTCACTCATGTTTTCAGGCCATGGCTTCATTAAATTGGAATTCTATGGCACTTTATATTTAGACTGAAGCTTCATTCTGTAAATTTAAGATACAACTAAAAACGTAGAATTATGACCTTACTTTCTCCACTGGTTACAGTTCTGGAGAATCTCATGTCCATGGCCTTACCTATTGCACTCCCTAGTCTTGTAAACTCACCTTCCCTTCTTGGGGTTCCCAGTCACCACCTTTTTCTTTCAAATTAATAATATTTTATTATAATTTTTGAAATATATACCTTTTCCTTTTGTGTCTTTTAAAGTTTATATTCTTTTTCCCTAATTTAAATTTAATTTATACTGTAAACCACTTAGATAATCCTTTGAGTTTTCCATATAACAAACAAAATTGATTATGATGATGCATATAGCAGAATTTTGGAACATTTGGAATGTATTAACCACTTTGGGCTAGATTCTGTATATAGCACCTGAAAAATCTGTGCAGAAAAAAAATTATACCTAAATGTGTTTTCTCAAGTATGCCTACATTTTATAGAATAGACTTAAATTTCTGCTCAGTATATAGAATATGCTGAGCAGCTCACCACGCGACTAAATTTTATCACCTCCATTTAGGCCACATTTTACTTGACATAAATTCCAACGCCTAAATTAGGCGCAGATCAGGTGTATTCTATAAAAATGTGCATAGATTTTAGAAACGCCCACGCCCCAACCATTGCCACATCCCCTTTTCAACTCTGCAAATTAGAATTTAGGCACACCACGTTATATAACATGCTTAGCGAGTTGTGTGCGTAAATTTCAATTAATGCCAATTAGTGTTGCCAATTGCTTGTTAACATTAAATTAACAGCACTAATTAGCTAATTAACCAATTAAGTTATGCACATTGTTATAGAATATACTTCAGTTTCTGCGTGGATTTTCAGGTGCTATATATATAGAATCCGTGGGATAGCCTGGAAATCCCAAATAGACTGCATTTCAATAGACCATACAAGATCAAGGGTTGGACCACAATCCTGAACTCATCTGGATGAAAATAATATTTAAAATGTCTCCATACCCTGAGTCTTTACAAGGCCAAAGTTAAAATGGATTTTACCTTGTTCTTAAATTTCAATTGTGAATCAAATTTTAATTCAAGGCTTTTTATTCCTTGTCCCATAATTGCAGTTAATATGTTGGGTCATTACTGCACATTAACTCCTTTTCCAGAGATGGGAAGATGGTAGAACAAGAGGACATGAAATGTGATTGAAGGGGGGCAGACTCAAGAAAAATGTCAGGAAGTATTTTTTCACGGAGAGAGTAGTGGATGCTTGGAATGCCCTTCCGCAGGAGGTGGTGGAAATGAAAACGGTAACAGAATTCAAACATGCGTGGGATAAGCATAAAGGAATCATGTGCCGAAGGAATGGATCCTCAGGAGCTTAGTCAAGATCGGGAGGCGGGGCTGGTGGTTGGGAGGCGGGGATAGTGCTGGGCAGACTTATACGGTCTGTGCTAGAGCCGGTGGTTGGGAGGCAGGGCTGGTGGTTGGGAGGTGAGGATAGTGCTGGGCAGACTTATACGGTCTGTGCCAGAGCTGGTGGTTAGGAGGAGGGGCTGGTGGTTGGGAGGCGGGGATAGTGTGGGCAGACTTATACGGTCTGTGCCCTGAAGAGCACAGGTACAAATCAAAGTAGGGTATACACAAAAAGCAGCAAATATGAGTTATCTTGTTGGGCAGACTGGATGGACCGTGCAGGTCTTTTTCTGCCGTCATCTACTATGTTACTATGTAATATGCACAATAATGTGGTAGAGTAACTACACCTCCAGAATTTGTAGCTAATTGTATTCTACATTAGCAGCTGTGTTGTTTTCTTTTAATTTTATTTTTATAAAATTTCAAAATATTACAGTTTTGCACAGCATCATAAAGAAATAAAGAAAAAAAAACATTAGAAATATTCATAAGAAAATGCTTTCTCCATAATATACAAAAATAAAAAGGAGAATAAGGAAAATTGACAACAAAAAGGAAAAGAATAGTAGACATTAGTTCCTATTGACTAATCTAGCCTATTCTATTAATAATGAAAAATCTGCTCTAGGATATTATAAATGTCCTCCATAGCAGTTATAAAATCTAATAGCTGTTTAAGTCAAAGAAGGAATAAGATTTACCCTCATATAACACTGTACAAACACAAAGAAATTTCAAAACAAAACTAGCTCCTAAATGCAACAGTCTTGGCCTTGCAACAGCTGTTATTAATGTGCAGTAAAGATCTTTGCCCTGGGCTAACAGTACAGTTACCTTCTTCTACATACATGGGACACCCACTAAAGGGCATTATGCAGCTACTGCAAGTTAATTTTTGTATTTAATAGATGTTCATTAATAAAAAACCCTCTATCTGGCCGATATTCAAAACCATTTAACTGGCCAGGAATGGCAGCTGGCCAATTAAATGATACTTAACCAGCTATCTGCTGATATTCAGTAAGTGATAGCAGGCTGTCTCCCTCTGAATATTCCAGGATCGCACAATATAACCGGCTATCTGCTGATTTTCATTGCATCGCCGGCTAAGTTTAATGACTTGGGAGCCCTTTTACTAAGCCGCGTAAGTATCTACGTGTCACCAATGCGCACCACAATGGAGTTACCGCCCATGTAGTGTGGCTTTTGTGGTAATTTCATTTTTGGTGCACATCCAAATGGCTTAGTAAACAGGTGCTTATGGGTGGGGGATGTTATCAAGCTGCATTAAGACTTCAAGTCACATCATTTGCCCCTTAACAAGACTTAAAGGGCAAATACCTATTTTGCATTCATTGCTATGCAAATATCATAATGCAACTTGAGATGATAAACCACAAGTCACATTAGGGACAAAAAATCAAAGTAAAATAACCCCAGCAAAGTTCAAGACTCCCCCCTTCCTGCTGAGGTCCCACCCACTCCCACAAGTTCCAAGCCCTGCTATTCCTTCCCCCCCCCCCCCCCCAAGGTGCAAGCCCCTCATTCCTACTACCCCCACATGGAACATATCCCTAAAAGAGAGTCCTATTGAAACATAGGTGGTACAGGGGGTCTTTGGGCAGGAGTGATGTCCAGTCATTTCTGCCCAAACTAGCACCCTCTGCAAAATGAAATCCTTAGCATTAGTCTCACATGACTACTCCTAGGGGTTATGTTTCTTTTTTTTTTTGTTTTTTTAAAGGGTGTGTCATGGGCAGAGAGTGGGTGTTCCTGTGAAAACCAGTTAGGGCAACTATATTACAGTGTGCTAACTGGTTAATGCATGCATATTGTGTAAGCCCTTACCACCTACAAAATGGGCAGCTGTAAGTGCTTACAAAGTAATTTTATAAAATGGCTGCATGCTAATGATGCAACAAACAACAAAGTGAGGGGGACTCGAGGAGGATGTCAAAAAATCAAACAAACATAAAAATGACCCGGCATGGCTGTGTTTCGGCACAAAAGGCCTGCCTCAGGGGTCAAATAGATCTCTTATATTGTTGACAACAAAACCATATAAGAGAAAAAGTGAAGACCCTGGCTGTCGAATATGCATGTATTACATCACTGACGGTTGACGGTGGTTGTATTACAGCGGCTTTCTACTAAGGATAACTCAGTGCATTGGAAAGGTTTGCATAAGGGCATTCTAAGGGCCACTTTTAAACACAGTAAGGTAAAAGGAAAGAAATATTGAGTTAGATTAGTGAAACTGGGTGAGCAGAGGTTTATTGCAGAGAATACACTATACACATTGTTTTACTTTTGGTATATTTTATAATGTATGTGCATATTGCAACTCCAACCATGTTCCTCTCAGACTCAATCTTTAGCATGCCTGCTGTACAAGCAAAGTGCCAGCTTACACCTTATATACTTGTAGGTATTATATAATTTTACAAGAGCTCATTTTTGTGTATAAATCAGCATTTTAAGTGCAACTCTATAAATTGGTGCCTTAGTCTAAGCACTTCTACGCCATGCACTTATTACCAATTCTATAATGGCATCTTGGTGCCCAGATTCTATAATAAAATAATAGTGTGAGGTCAGCATTGGCGCGTCCATGTGTAGGCAATGCCTCTTACATTATGGGTTCATTTATGAAACATAAAAATATAAAATAAAATGGCACAAAGCAGTAGATGGGTTTGTTTTCACAAAAAGGTCCAAATTGCTATTTTTAAAACTTAAGGGGCATGTTGGAGGTGTGTTTTGGGTGGAACTACAGTGGGCTTATGATTTGGATGTTTTTTCACAATAATGGGACATTATAATTTATTTATTTACTTGTCACTTTTGTACCCCACATTTTCCCACCTATTTGCAGGCTCAATTTGGCTTACATAGTACCGTAATGGCATTCACCAATTCGGCTGATAACAAATGAGGTAATGTCTAGGCAAATAAATTGGATGTTTTTGGCTAGACCTGTTTCAATAATGACTAAATGCCAAAATGGTGCTCAAAATGACCAGATGACCACTGGAGAGATAAAGGCATGACCCCCCCCCCCTCTTATTCCCCTAGTGGTCATAGACCCCTCCCATCCCCCATAAGAAGTGAAAATGACAGTACATACCAAGTTCTATGACAGTTGCAAATATAATGGCCAATCCTCTTACAGCATCAAGCAGGTCTTTGGAGTAGCATAGTGGTTGGTGCAGTGGACTGTAGAGAAGGAGACCCAGGTCAATACCCCACTCTAACTGGTACACTTGTGGTGGAAAGTGTGAGCGCCCCCCAAAAAACACAAATACCTACTGAACCCACATATAAGTGTTACTTGCAGGCATAAGGGCTATTGTAGTGATGTACAGTTGCTAATCCTAGAGGGCTCACATACAATATAAGGGGATTATGATATGATGTGTACCTGGGGCCTTTTATATGAGGGTCACTGCTCTGCTGGGATGTCTGTGTTGCCAGTCTACTAAGACTCCTGGCACCAGACATGCCAATGGCTTGTTTTTGTGTATTTTTCCCTTGCATGCATTTTCTTTGAAAATGACCCTAAAGAAAGATGCACTGAACACAAAACTGTCTAAAATAGGGTGTTTTTTCAAACCAAAAAATAGACACTTTTCTGGTTCAAAAATGACCATGTTTGGCATTGGATTTTTGGGCACTTTTTCAAAACATCCAAAATGAATTTGTACATCATTTTGAAAATATTCCTCCATGTCCGTCATGCATAAGTTGGCACACCTAGGGGTCCTTTTACCAAGGTGCAAAGGTGCCTATGCACATCCAATGTGTGTCAAATTGGCACTACTGCCTGGTTACTGCGTGCCCCGGGCAGTAATTCCATTTTGACGTGCGCCCAAAACACACGGTAGAAAATATTTTCTATTTTCTACCACGTGGTGCTTACCTGACAGTAATTAGCAGTTTACGCATGCTGGCCACTTACCACCTGGTTAGCGTGCGAAACCTTACCGCTAAGTCAAGGGGTGGTGGTAAGGTCTCTGCCCAAAATTGGAAGTGCGCTGGTTTTAATTTTGCCTCACGTCCGTTATCCGGCACAGAAAAATAAGCCTTTTTTCCAAGCATGCTGAGCACGGGCCTACACCAGCGCAGACCACTTTTAATAAAAGGGTCCCGTAGTTTTAAATATTTGATAAACTATGCACATAACTAGGAGACACACCTATGGCCTACCCGTGCTCTACCCATGCTCCACCCAAGTGTATGCCACCCTTGCAGTTAGGCGCTATGGCATTTTATACAATAGTGCCTATTGCTCATAGGCACCTGATCGTCAATTTCATGGCACCTTGGCATCACTTTATAGAATTGCCCCTTTACATATATAAATTGTATATTAAAATTGCCTTTTAACTCTATATCATCTGCAAAAGCAAGAAAAAATATTTCAAATATTTCAATAGGGTTTTTTTGGTCTCATTTTGAAGGGACTAGAGCATGCCTGTTTCATTTTGTTTCAAAATGAATCCAATCCCTACCCAAGAGGGTAGAATACAGTGGAGGAAAATGACACAAGCTGTCTTGGATAATAAGTGATATTGTACTGGCAATGTCACTGTATTACTGACAGCCAGCTTATAACCATGAGAATGAAAGCAGAGAAAAAAGAGGGTAAAATGGATGGACTAAGTGGTCTTTCTCTGAAGTAATCTACTATGTTTCTATGACCCATGGTTGATAGACTCTGCAGTAAATCTGCAGAAACATAACAGAGAGCCAAGAAAAAAGCAGCCTCAGAGTTCTACAGATTCCCATCATTTCTCCCCAATATTGTTCTAAGGCTCTCGATATTCAAAACTATTTAACTGGCCTGACATGGCTGCTGATTGATTAAATAGCATATCAGTGCCTAACTGCTAATATTCAGTGGGAGCTAACTGGAAATCTCTGCTCCATTATAACCCAGCGTATAACTGGCTATGTACTGCACAACTTACCCTATTAGGTACCGATATTCAGCGCTTAACCAGATATGTATAGCTGTCCTATCTTTAACCAGTAAAATGTTAACCGGCTAAAACAAAACCCAGATATTCAATTGCCGAAAATGGCTCAGCATTGAATATCTCGGTTTAACGACATCAGCGGGCAGCAAAAGCACTGCCCACTGAATATCAGGCCCATGGTTCTTAGGGAAACACATACATTTTGTCTGACTTGGACAAGGCTCAATTTTTATCTGATTCAAGTTCAGCTCAGAAAAAGTTTTGATATCCCTAGCTTTCTGGATATTTTAGCATCTATTCCCTCTGTTTCTCCTGACTCATTTATTTTGAGAACTTAATATAAATACTACCACAGTAGCACTGTAACATTTCTAATATAGTGTCATTTCAATGCAACCTAAATTTGTAAATTAGAAGTAGAAAAGAAGTATAAACTACATTAGCTTTGAATGATTACTTCCATTGCAGTGAACATTCCAATTCTAGAAGAGGAACCATTGAATGCAGGAGTATTAATCTTATTTAGATTTGTTTGACTAATTTCCATTTTTTTTCTAGTTTTATGTTGAGCAGTTAAGAACATTACTACAATTGTCGATGCATTTTAATGACAGTTATTATGGAAGAATTTCATTGAAATACATTTTCTTTTTTAAACTGGTTATACTAACATAAACATTTATATTACTATAAATAAAATATTACTGGCAAATATAAATCACAGTTAAAACTATTATGTTGCCTAATGATACTTTTAGGACTTGTTTCACCCAGATTTGCAGCACAAAAAGTCTTCCAGCTGAAAGATATTCATTCACTATGGTGAATAGAAATAGTAACATAAGTTGCCTTGGGGTATCAGTGAGAGTGGTAGAAACTGTCTAGTGAGGGATCTGTAGACACCCTGTCCTATATACAGAACAAAACCCCTTAGTGGTGCTTGTTTCACCAGGTTCCTATAGTTTGGGACCAAAATATAGGTTGACTATAGGAGTGCAGTTATGTACTAAGGGGCTCTTTTACTAAAGGGCTGGCATGCAGCAACAGGCTTGCCGTACGCCAATCCGAAACTCCCCCCAGTGTATGCCATTTTTGGTACTACATGAATGTTTTTGATTTTTGTAGCGCTGGAACTTAACTGGAAGTGCTGCCTGGTTACCGCTGGGTTAGCGCGGAAGCCCCTACTGCCATCTCAATGGGTGGTGGTAAGGGCTCCCCAGTGAAATGGCCGTGCGGTATGTGGTTCACATACCACACGCAGGAAAACAGCAAAGATGACTCAAAAATGAATAGACAATGTTTCAAAAAAGTCTATGAGACTTCACTTACCGCACGGCCATTTCTTTTCATCAAAAATGGACAGCCTTTTACCCGCTGCGGTAAAAGGGGGCCTCAGTGCATGTCAAAAACACGCACTGATGCTAGCACAGGCCCCCCTTTGCAGCAGTTTAGTAAAAGAACCCCTTAAGGTAGAAAATTCAATAAATTGATATCACATTTTTTAAACCACAAAGAGGGGCATAATCGAAAGGGATGCCCATGTTTTTCTGAGGACGTCCTCGCAGGATGTCCCATGAAGGGGCAGGGAAACCTGTATTATTGAAACAAGATGAACGTCCATCTTTCATTTTGATAATACGGTCGGGGATGCCCAAATCTGGAAATTTAGGTCGACCTTAGAGATGGTCATCCATTGACTTTTTTGTTTCTGATTTTTGGCGATAATGGAAACTAAAGACGCCCATCTCAGAAACGACCAAATTCAAGCCCTTTGGTCATGGGAGGAGCCAGCATTCATAGTGCACTGGGCCCCCCTCAAATGCCAAGACACCAACCAGGCACCCTAGGGGGCACTGCAGTGGACTTCACAAATTGCTCCCAGGTGCATAGCTTCCTTACCGTGAGTGCTGAGCCCCCCCCCCCCAAACCCACTACCCACAACTTTACACCACTACCATAGCCCTTATGGATGAAAGGGGGGGGGCACATAGATGTGGGTACAATGGGTTTGTGGTGGGTTTTGGAGGGCTCACATTTACCGCCACAAGTGTAACAGGTAGGGGGGATGGGCCTGGGTCCACCTATCTGAAGTGCACTGCACCCACTAAAACTGCTCCAGGGACCTGCATACTGCTGTCATGGACCTGAGTATGACATTTGATGCTGGCATAGAAGCTGGCAAAAAATATTTTTATAGAATTTTTTGAGGGTGGGAGGGGGTTAGTGACCACTGGGGGAATAAGGGAAGGTCATCCCTGATTCCCTCTGGTGGTCATCTGGTCAGTTCGGGCACCTTTTTGTGGCTTGGTCGAAACAAAAAAAGGACCAAGTAAAGTTGTCCAAGTGTTCATCAGGGATGCCTTTCTTTTTTCGATTATGGGTCGAGGACGTCCATGTGTTAGGCACGCCCATGTCCCGCCTTCACTATGCCTCCAACATGCCCCCGGGAACTTTGTCCATCCATGACAGAAAGCGGTTGAGGACACCCAAAATCAGCTTTCGATTATGCCGATTTGGCCGACACTGGGAGAAGGACGCCCATCTTCCGATTTGTGTCGAAAGATGGGCGTCCTTCTCTTTTGAAAATAAGCCTGAAAGGGTCACACTTGTCCCCTGAATTCTAGATATGGCACCCAAATTTGGGTGCACTTCCAAGATACATGTGCAATTTAATTGACTAATGAGCTGTTAATGAGCAATAATTGGATGCTGCCAGCCAATTAGTAACATTAATTGGTGCCTGAGAAGTTCCGAGAGAAGAGGACATTTCTCTGGTAAGTGAACGCTATATTGCTTTGTGCTTTGGGAACTTAATGATTGGGGGTTAAAGGAGGAATTGTAGGTTAGTGTTAGGCAAAATAAAAATGTAAAAATCAAATGTTATCAACTAATCTCCATAGTCTTTTCCACTTAATTTTAAAAACTCTGTACCACAGCATTAACAAATAGAATCTAGCAGGCACTGCAGGATCTAGTTGAGTCTTCCCACCCACCCCTAGGACAACTCTTCATTTATAGTCAGTTATTGTAATTAGGGTAACGAGCAAGGAGTGCTCTTACCATCTAAGAAGGAAACAATAAATCATACAATATACTACACATAAATTAAAATGCACTTTTATATTAGGCTAATATCCTTAATACTGTAGCAAGTTTTAAATTATTGAAAAACTCGAAAACACTAAGATGGAGTCAGCAGTCCAGCAGCAAGAGGGGTGCTATTCAGTCTTTTGCATTAAGTGTCCCATGTATGATTATCTCCCAGTTGGTGAGATGTCATATGTGTGTGCCCAATGCAAAGAGCACTCTTGAGGCTAGTGTAGCAGACTTGGTGGAGCTGAGGGAGACAGAGAGGTACATAGAGGAGACATACAGGGATGGTATGCTCAGTGTGCTGCTGCGGCTAGGAAAGCGAATAGAATGTTGGGTGTTATTAAGAAGGGTATGGAGTCCAGGTGTGCGGATGTTATAATGCCGTTGTATCGCTCCATGGTGCGACCGCACCTGGAGTATTGTGTTCAGTACTGGTCTCCGTATCTCAAAAAAGATATAGTAGAATTGGAAAAGGTACAGCGAAGGGCGACGAAAATGATAGTGGGGATGGGACGACTTTCCTATGAAGAGAGGCTGAGAAGGCTAGGGCTTTTCAGCTTGGAGAAGAGACGGCTGAGGGGAGATATGATAGAAGTGTATAAAATAATGAGTGGAATGGATCGGGTGGATGTGAAGCGACTGTTCACGCTATCCAAAAATACTAGGACTAGAGGGCATGAGTTGAAGCTACAGTGTGGTAAATTTAAAACGAATCGGAGAAAATTTTTCTTCACCCAACGTGTAATTAGACTCTGGAATTCATTGCCGGAGAACGTGGTACGGGCGGTTAGCTTGACGGAGTTTAAAAAGGGGTTAGATAGATTCCTAAAGGACAAGTCCATAGACCGCTATTAAATGGACTGGAAAAATTCCTCATTTTTAGGTATAACTTGTCTGGAATGTTTTTACGTTTGGGGAGCGTGCCAGGTGCCCTTGACCTGGATTGGCCACTGTCGGTGACAGGATGCTGGGCTAGATGGACCTTTGGTCTTTCCCAGTATGGCACTACTTATGTACTTATGTACTTATGTACTTAAGTACCACCTCCACTCTGGTAGCCCCTGTGCTACCTTGGAGAAGGGAGGTCTCCTTCACCCTGGTGAAGTAGGAAGTACTCCTGTAGCCAGGACCTGCCCACCAGGGGATGTACTATCCTCTTGCACCGAGGATATGTCTCCAAGTGCTGACCGGGTGGGAAAGGTTAGGGCAGCTGTTGTAGTTGGTGATTCGATCATTAGGCATATAGATAGCTGGGTGACTGGTGGATGTGAGGATAGCCTGGTGACTTGCCTGCCTAGTGCGAAGGTGGCAGACCTCACGCATCACCTAGATAGGATTTTAGATAGTGCTGGGGAGGAGCTGGCTATCTTGGTACATGTGGGTACCAATGACATAGGAAAATATGGGGGAGAAGTTCTGGAAGCCAAATTTAGGCTGTTAGGTAGAAAGCTCAAATCCAGATCCTCTAGGGTAGCATTTTCTGAAATGATACCCGTTCTATGCGCAGGACCCAAGAGACAGGCAGATCTCTGGAGTCTCAATGCGTGGATGAGATGATGTTACAGGGAGGAGGGTTTTAGATTTGTTAGTAACTGGGCAACATTCTGGGGAAGGGGGAGCCTATTCTGAAAGGATGGGCTCCACCTTAACCAGGGTGGGACCAGGCTGCTTGCGTCAGCATTTAAAAAGGAGATAGAGCAGCTGTTAAACTAGAAACGGGGGGAAGGCCGACAGTCGCTCAAAAGCGCATGGTTCGGAATAAGGTAACTTTCAAAGATTTCACCAAACAAGGGAAGATAGGGTATCCTGATAGTGAGGTTGCAAAAGAGACCATAGTAGATCAGGTGTCCTTAAATAAAAATAAAAATCAAACAAAAGATTGCAAATTAATACTGTCAAGTACTAAGCATCATGTAAATAGGAACAATAAACACAGTCATATTTTGAAATGTCTATATGTGAATGCCAGGGGCCTAAGAAATAAGAAGGGAGAGTTAGAATATATTGCACTAAATGAAAAATTAGATATAATAGGCATCTCTGAGACCTGGTGGAAGGAGATTAACCAGTGGGACACTGTCATACCGAGGTACAAATTACATTGTAGTGACAGGGTGGATCAAATTGGTGGAGGGGTAGCATTGTATATTAACAAGAGTCTTGAATCAAATAGATTGAAAATTCTGAAGGAAACAAAACACTTCTTGGAATCACTGTGGATTTAAATTCCATGTGTAATGGGGAAAAGGATAGTGATAGGAGTGCACTACTGTCCACCTGGTCAGGATGAACAGACGGATGCAGAAATGTTAAAGGAAATTAGGGACACAAACAAACTGGGCAACACAATAATAATGGGTGATTTCAATTACCCCGATATTGACTGGGTAAATGTAACATCGGGGCATGCTAGGGAGGTAAAATTCCATGATGAAATCAAGGACAGCTTTATGGAACAGCTGGTACAGGAGCCGACCAGAGAAGGAAAAATTCTAGACCTAGTCTTTAGTGGAGCGCATGATCTGGTGCGGGAGGTAATGGTGCTGGGGCCGCTTGATAACAGTGATCATAATATGATCGGATTTGATATTAGCTTTGAAGTAAGTATACATAGGAAATCAAATATCTTAGCGTTTAATTTAAAAAAAAGGAGACTATGATAAAATGAGAACAGTGAAAAAAAAAACTTAGAGGAGCAACTGCGTGGGTCAAAAATTTACATCAGGCGTGGATGCTGTTCAAAAACACCATCCTGGAAGCCCAGGTCAAATATATTCTGCATATTAAAAAAGGAGGACGGAAGACCAAACTACAGCCGACGTGGTTAAAAAGTGAGGTGAAGGAATCTATTAGAGCTAAAAGAAAATCCTTCAGAAAATGGAAGACGGAACCGACTGAAAATAATAAGAAACAGCATAAGGGATGTCAAGTCAAATGCAAAGCGCTGATAAGGAAGGCTAAGAGGGACTTAAAAAAAAGGTTGCGTTGGAAGCAAAAACACATAGTAAAAATTTTTTAGGCATATTAAAAGCAGGAAGCCAGCAAAAGAATCGGTTGGACCGCTAGATGACCGAGGAGTAAAAGGGGCGATCAGGGAAGACAAAGCCGTAGCGGAGAGAAATGGTATTTGAAGCTGATGAGTCGGAGAAACTTAATGAATTCTCTGTAAACCTGGAGGATGTAATGGGGCAGTTCTACAAACTGAAGAGTAGCAAATCTCCTGGTCCGGATGGTATTCATCCCAGAGTACTGATAGAACTGAAAAATGAGCTTGCGGAGCTATTGTCAGTAATATGTAATTTATCCTTAAAATCGAGTGTGGTACCGGAAAATTGGAGGGTGGCCAATGTAACGCTGATATTTTAAAATGGTTCCAGGGGATATCCGGGAAATTATAGACCGGTGAGTCTGATGTCAGTGCCGGGCAAAATGGTAGAGACTATTATTAAGAACAAAATTACAGAGCATGTTCAAAAGCATGGATTAATGAGACAAAGTCAACATGGATTTAGTAAAGGGAAATCTTGCCTTACCAATCTACTACATTTCTCTTAAAGGGGTGAACATGCATGTGGATAAAGATGAGCCAGTTGATATTGTGTATCTGGATTTTAGGAAGACGTTTGACAAAGTACCTCATGAAAGGCACCAGAGGAAATTGGAGAGTCATGGGATATGAGGTAGTGTTCTATTGTGGATTAAAAACTGGTTAAAAGATAGAAAACAGAGAGTAGGGTTAAGTGGTCAGTATTCTCAATGGAGAACGGTAGTTAGTGGGGTTCCGCAGGGTCTGTGCTGGGACCGCTGCTTTTTAACATATTTATAAATGACCTAGAGAGATGGGAGTAACTAGTGAGGTAATTAAATTTGCTGATGACACAAAGTTATTCAAAGTAGTTAAATCGCGGGAGAATTGTGAAAAATTACAAGAGGACCTTACAAGACTGGGAGACTGGGCATCTAAATGACAGATGACGTTTAATGTGAGCAAGTGCAAAGTGATGCATGTGGGAAAGAGGAACTCGAATTATAGCTATGTCATGCAAGGTTCCACGTTAGGAGTCACGGACCAAGAAAGGGATGTAGGTGTCGTAGTTGATGATATGTTGAAACCTTCTGCTCAGTGTGCTGCGGCGGCTAAGTAAGCAAATAGAATGTTAGGTATTATTAGGAAAGGAATGAAAAACAAAAATGAGGATGTTATAATGCCTTTGTATCAGTCCATGGTGTGACTGCACCTTAAATATTGTGTTCAATTCTGGTCGCCACATCTCAAAAAAGATAAAGTGGAATTAGAAAAGGTGCAGAGAAGGGCGGGGATAGAAAGACTTCCCTATGAGGAAAGGCTGAAGCATCTAGGCTCTTCTGCTTGGAGAAAAGACAGCTGAGGGGAGATATGATAGAGGTCTATAAAATGATGAGTGGAGTGGAACGGGTAGACATGAATCGTTTGTTTACTCTTTCCAAAAAATACTAGGAATAGGGTCATGTGATGAAGCTACAAAGTAGTAAATTTAATTCAAATTGGAAAAAATGTTTCTTCACTCAATGTGCAATTAAACTGTGGAATTCATTGCCAGATAATGTGGTAAAGTTGTTTAGCTTAGTGGGATTTAAGAAATGTCTGGGCAGCTTCCTAAAGGAAAAGTCCATAGACCATTATTAACCTGACTTGGGGAAAAACCACCACTATTTCTGGAATAAGCAGCATAAAATATATAGAACTTTTTTGGAATTGCCAGGTATTTGTGACCTGGATTGGCCACTGTCCCAATGTGGCAATACTTATGTACTTATGGTTTTTTAGGGCACCTTTTTGTACCTTATTCGTTATAAAAATAGGTCTAGCTCAAAACTTCATAGTTTTAGTCCTGGGTGGTTTTGTTTTGCTCCACTCTTGCTGAAAAATGTCTTAAGTCATAGGAACATCCATGTCTAGCCCTGAATACGCTCCTGACATGCCCCCTTGAGATTTTGATGTACTTCTGGCGGACTTCATAGAAAAACATCTAAAAATAGGTTTTGAAAATATTGATTTGGATGTTTTTGTGAGAAAAATGACCAAATGCTGCTTTATGCCACTTTTTAGATGTTTTTCTGTTTTGAAAATGAGCCCATAAGGGTCACTTGCAGGGGACTTGTAATAGTTCAGGATCTAGGCAACCAATTTTCCTCACTTATTATCTCTATTTATTACCTACCAACTCCTCCCCATTCTATGGTTCTGCAACTCAGGGCACTCCTTTATTGAAATTATTTCATAACCCTTCCCTGGGCTGGGTTCCCTCCCACCCAGGGCTTAACTAAGGTTTACATATGCACATCTAGCTACATACTATTCTATAAGCCTGGGTACCCAAATCCCATAGCGCACAACCCAAAGAGGGGTACTTCCATGGAAGGGGCTGAATCAAGGACATTCTCAAAAGATATGCACAGTGTTATAGAATTCTGGGGATCCACACTCAATTTGTGCGCCAGGAATTACACCAGATTTCAGTTGGCTTAAGTTCTCATGTCCAAAGTTAGATGTGGGAATCCCTGATAGATACTATTTTATAAAGGGTGCTTATACTGGTGCCGAATTTTTCCCAGTGCCTATTTTTCAAAGCTCTTTACTGATTCTGGCCCAAACTATGTATTTATCTTAAACATCAACTGTAAAATGCACATCCTCCTTATATTGATCCAACGCAATTCAACCACCAATATTCTTTCCTGTACCATTTAGTGCCATAGGCCTCAATGTAAAGAACTTTTTAAGTACATTTGATAGGTTGCCCATGCAAGTTACAGTACATCTTATGAACTCCAGAATGAAGCTTCTTTGGCACAATGGTGAAGCTTAGCAGTGAATCTGAGAAACTGAGATCATACTCCATATACCCTGGCTTAGGAGAGTGATCATGGTATGCACAAAAGTAGCAACAAAATGGAAAGAAGGTAAAGTCCCCACAGAAAAACAAATGAAGAAAAACAGCAGTGACAACCAAGAGGAGGACATGGCAACTCAGGAGACCACTTTGGTTCAAATATTTATTGTTTTTGTCCAATAAAAATTTGTGATGACCCAACATGGCCATGTTTCCATGTACTCTGACTTTGTCCACACACTGTAAACTGCCAGATCCTATATATTTAATGGTTCATAGGATACTCTAAAGCTGTACAATGCCAGATCATATACACTTAAAAAGGTTCATAGAATACTTTCAAGCTCTTTCAGAACTGATCTGATGCACACAGCAGTTCACACCATGAGCCTATTCAGCTTTTGTCTGACTGGGTTTGGTTTTGGATTGCTAGTTTCATTACACAATAAAGGGTTCCTTTCAGAGACAGGTTTCCTTATCATACATGTTGGTCATTCCTACTGTGTTTCTTTGTCTTGACATTCTGTGAGGTATCTATTCTTCTCCTTTGTTGTCCCCCTAAATGTATCCCACAATCCTGGAAAATGCCACATACCCTCAAGACCATCATGATTATTACCACAACCTCTGGTATCTAGCAGGAGGGTACCAGGTCAAAATAACCCCAACAAAAAGGCCCAAACACAAAATAGCCTCAACAAGAACAAGAACAACAACAAAACTAGACAAAACAGCCCCTGACAAAAGAGCTGACCCACAATTTGGCTTCTGACAAATGAGCCTGCCCCAGAGTATTTTACCTGTTCTGCTCATGCCCCTGCTCCTGCCACTCTGTGTCTGAGTCCTGCTGCTGCTCTGAGCTGAGGTATCTTGGAGTTAGAATGGGCATAAATATGAGCTTACATATATTAAATAGGATTTAGGTCTTTGAATAGGACTGTGTTGGTGTTTCAAGCTCTATATGTAAATAATAACTTTCCAGATCAGTTTTTTTGTCTTTATGTTGTTGGTCTATGATTCTTTGTGTCATATTTTAGTTTCTGTGTACAAATCTGTAGCACTTCCTTTTGTTCTGCTTCCTCACTGGATAGTGCTGCCCTTTCACAGATACGGTTGCTTCTCTTTGAGTCCTCGTTTTTGCACAGGTTTGTACAGTGTTTGGCATATTTTCTATAGGTCAATCCAAATGGAGACTGTTTAGTTGCAGAAAGGGAAAACGTTTGTTGCTGAAAGACGGAGATTGTTTTTGAAAGACACAGACTAATTTTGATGAGAGTACATCATGGTGTTGTCTAATAACATTCTGTAATGCACATCTTAAAGTGTATGAGACCAAAGAGCAACAACTACTACTGAATATAAACATGTACCTGATTTTTATAAGAATGAAGCAGTTCGTAGTGTGGCTGAGATAAGGAGACATGCTAAACAAGAAATGGAATTGCTAAGACAGATAATACAACAGTGTACCAATGGAATTTCTCTGGAATCAGCTGTTCATCTTTCTGCATATGTAGCTTCACAACGGGCCATAAAGCATAAATGTAAGTGTGCTCATATCCTTATTCTAACCCTCAGACTGTTGTTGAGATTGATATTCCTAATGGACTTCGACTGGCATCCAGAAATTTTAACTTCTTGCTATGGGATTCAGATGTTGGTGATGACAATCGAATATTGATATTGTGAATGAACGAAAAGCTACGCCTTCTTGAAGAAATCACCCACTGGTTCATTGATGGGATGCTTAAATTCACCCCAGAACTATTTTTTCAAGTATTTTCAGCTCATGTTTTAATTGAAAAAACTGCAAAGTCATTAATTTATGTTCTGCTGAGGGACAAAAAAGGAAGAAGCCTACACACGTGTGTTTCAAAAGTTTCTGGAGTTAATTCCCAGTTTGAACCCCATTAGTGTGCTATACAACTTTGAGAAAGCAAGTCAGAATGTATTGTCAAAAGCATTTTCAGCCTCTCCTTTCATTTCTTGTTATTTCATTTAGGGCAATGTCTTTGGAGGAAGGTGCAGGATAATGTTTTATTACATACTTACAGAGACAATGAAGTAATCCAGATTAACATAAAGATGCTGCTTAAATTGAGTTCCCTACCAATAGATGAATTCCCAGTGGGGTTTGAGAACATCGTTGAGACCGGTCCTCCTGTGATAACTCCAGTAATTGATTTTTAGGAGGACAATTTCATTAAGCAGCAGTGGCAAAACTGCAGGCAGAGCTTTGCTCTGCAATTGCAACTTGGAATATACGCAACCAAGTGCTGGATGGTTTACCTCATACAAACAACATATTTAAACGTGTAGTTCATTTTAGGAAGGAACAGGATCACACTGAAATAGAACTGACTCATTATCGTGGAGACATTCGACAGCAAGAGTCATCTAAGTCCAAGTATATATAACTTAAGAAATGTTTACAGGAACTTATTCCAAAGTATAAGGCTAATGATATTATTACCTTCCTTAAAAGTGTGGTTCATAATCTGTCTATTTAGAGAATGTTTTAGTTTACCATGAATTAAACTATATTTAGAGTATGAAATTAATGAATTATGATGGTAGATGGTATTTACTTATACCATTCAATAAAGTTCTTACTATACTTCTTATTTTTGTGAAGGGCTATTTTGTTACAGGGCTATTTGTCAAGGGCTATTTTCTTAGGGGCCATTTTGTCAAAGACTATTTTATTGGGGCTATTTTGTCTGGGCTATTGTGTCAGGGTGCCCTAGTAGGAGGCACATAAGTTATCCCAAGTTGCTCTTCCCCCTAAGCTGTCAGATTCAAACTGGCACCATTGACCCTTTAGTAGCAGTCTTGCTAAACTACCACTGTGGATCAAGCTGCCAAAAAGGGCAAACACTCCTTGTTTGGTAGCTTGACCATTAGAAGTAGTACTATGAGACCACTGCTAGTGGTTTGATAAGTGTCATTTAGAACCCAGATTCTCCTATATGCTGAGTCTCCTGTAGACCAGCAGTATAATCTCACACTGTTATGACAATTTAAAGAAGGTTATAATTATTTTTCTTTTAAAAAGCAATTAAGTCCCAAAATAATCTAAAGCGACCCTCAGGGGGAGGAATGCTGGCTTCGGCCTAACCCCTGGTAAGCCTTTCCTCAGCTGAGAGGTACCCACCTCTACCACCGGCTGCCTTTCAGGTGCTGTGGAGGACTTGCAGCTCATCTGCATATCCTTACAGCCTTCTCCGGGGTGACACCCACTGCGACTGTCCCTGCTTCCTTTAAACATGCTGTGGTCACACCTCTCCTTAAGAAGCCTTCACTTGACCCTACTTGTCCCTCTAATTACCGACCCATCTCCCTCCTTCCTTTTCTCTCCAAATTACTTGAGCGTGCTGTTCACCGCCGCTGCCTTGATTTTCTCTCCTCACATGCTATTCTTGACCCATTACAATCTGGTTTTCGCCCTCTCCACTCAACTGAAACTGCGCTTACTAAAGTCTCCAATGACCTATTACTGGCTAAATCCAGAGGTCAATATTCCATCCTCATTCTTCTTGATCTTTCCGCTGCTTTTGACACTGTCGATCACAGCATACTTCTCGATACCCTGTCCTCACTTGGATTCCAGGGCTCTGTCCTTTCCTGGTTCTCTTCCTACCTCTCCCTCCGCACCTTTAGTGTTCACTCTGGTGGATCCTCTTCTACTTCTATCCCTCTGCCTGTCGGTGTACCTCAGGGTTCTGTTCTTGGTCCCCTCCTCTTTTCTATCTACACTTCTTCCCTTGGTTCATTAATCTCATCCCATGGCTTTTCCTACCACCTCTATGCTGATGACTCCCAAATCTACCTTTCTACCCCTGATATCTCACCTTGCATCCAAACCAAAGTTTCAGCGTGCTTGTCTGACATTGCTGCCTGGATGTCTCAACGCCACCTGAAATTAAATATGACCAAAACCGAGCTTCTCATTTTCCCCCACAAACCCACCTCCCCGCTCCCCCCGCTTTCTATTTCTGTTGATGGCTCTCTCATTCTCCCTGTCTCCTCAGCTCGAAACCTTGGGGTCATCTTTGACTCTTCTCTCTCCTTCTCTGCTCATATCCAGCAGACCGCCAAGACCTGTCGTTTCTTTCTTTACAACATCCGTAAAATCCGCCCCTTTCTTTCCGAGCACTCTACCAAAACCCTCATCCACACCCTTGTCACCTCTCGTTTAGACTACTGCAATCTGCTTCTTGCTGGCCTCCCACTTAGTCACCTCTCCCCTCTCCAGTCGGTTCAAAACTCTGCTGCCCGTCTCATCTTCCGCCAGGGTCGCTTTACTCATACTACCCCTCTCCTCAAGACCCTTCACTGGCTCCCTATCCGTTTTCGCATCCTGTTCAAACTTCTTCTACTAACCTATAAATGTATTCACTCTGCTGCTCCCCAGTATCTCTCCACACTCGTCCTTCCCTACACCCCTTCCCGTGCACTCCGCTCCATGGATAAATCCTTCTTATCTGTTCCCTTCTCCACTACTGCCAACTCCAGACTTCGCGCCTTCTATCTCGCTGCACCCTACGCCTGGAATAAACTTCCTGAGCCCCTACGTCTTGCCCCATCCTTGGCCACCTTTAAATCTAGACTGAAAACCCACCTCTTTAACATTGCTTTTGACTCGTAACCACTTGTAACCACTCGCCTCCACCTACCCTCCTCTCTTCCTTCCCGTTCACATTAATTGATTTGATTTGCTTACTTTATTTATTTTTTGTCTATTAGATTGTAAGCTCTTTGAGCAGGGACTGTCTTTCTTCTATGTTTGTACAGCGCTGCGTATGCCTTGTAGCGCTATAGAAATGCTAAATAGTAGTAGTAGTAGTAGTAAAGCTGATGACTAATTTTCTTTCAGTGTAGCTAAGCTCCAACCAGTGGCGTAGCTAGGGGGGGTGGCAGGGGAGCAGCTGCTCCCCCAAACGGAGTTCTGCTGGCGCCGGTGCCTATTTTGTTCTCAACATGTTGCATTGAAAATGTGTGCAGGCGGAAGTCCGCTCACGCGCCGCTTTTGCTCCCCCCGCGCCGTCAACCTGGCTCTGCTTCTGGACACAACTGAAGGCTATTCCTCAAAACAAATGCTTTCTTCCTTTTTTAAGTTCTTACTTGACAGCTCACCCTCTAATGGTAATACTACAAGACCACAACCTGGGGTAAACTGGCAACTTTTGAAAATCAGCAACCACTAGATTAGGAGTGATAGGGGATACCTCCTGTCTCACCCTGTAAACATTAGAGAAATTTCAGTAGGTCCTAGCGTCACTTTCTAGGTAAGGAATGAGGAAGTCCTGCTGGGGTGGAGGGGGGTCAGAGGTGTGCCTTCATGGGGGTGGGATGTCTTGCTGGAGGGAGGTTCGCTTTACTCATACTACCCCTCTCCTCAAGTCGCTTCACTAGCTCCCTATCCGTTTTTGCATCCTGTTCAAACTTCTTCTACTAACCTATAAATGTACTCACTCTGCTGCTCCCCAGAATCTCTCTACACTCGTCCTTCCCTACACCCCTTCCCGTGCACTCCGCTCCATGGATAAATCCTTCTTATCTGTTCCCTTCTCCACTACTGCCAACTCCAGACTTCACGCCTTCTGTCTCGCTGCACCCTACGCCTGGAATAAACTTCCTGAGCCCCTACGTCTTGCCCCATCCTTGGCCACCTTTAAATCTAGACTGAAAGCCCACCGTTTTAACATTGCTTTTGACTCGTAACCACTTGTAACCACTCGCCTCCACCTACCCTCCTCTCTTCTTTCTTCTATGTTTGTGCAGCGCTGCGTCTGCCTTGTAGCACTATAGAAATGCTAAATAGTAGTAGTAGTATTAGTAGGGTTCTTACTATATGCACCAGCCCCTTTATGAAGGTACCCTGAAGCATATCACCACATTTTAGTATCCTAATACTACCATGGAGAAAAATAACACAACTTACGAGGTTAAATGCAAGTTGTGTCATTCATTAACCCCTGGAGTCACTAACCTACAGTATTAAGTTACTGTAGGTTAATCACTCTTGTGATAAATTAAGCTGTGGTAAAATTCAGTAGTTCACCACTGCTTAGTAACTTCCTCTCTTCATGCTAATTTAGATAAAAATCACCAGCTTAAATGTTGGTTATCTTTATCACATAGCAACCCATTAATGTATCATAGTATAGCTGTCTAATTGAAAACCTTTACTATTTTTTTCAAAATGTCATAGCATTCTAGTTCTTTTTCAGCTGTTAAATGGAATCTATTGCTTTTGTTTATTAACAAATTTTACCTTACATTAATTACACAGAAATTTTTGCAGTGAATATAGGGGCCTTTTTACGAAGCAGCGGTAGCTGTACAACTGTGTCACTGTCTGCCAAATTGGTCCTACTGCCGGGCTCGCTCAGGAGCCCAGAGGTAGTTCTGGCTTATGACATGCTACAATTACGGTGCTAGAAAATACTTTTGTTCTTTCAAATACTTTTGTATTTTCTAGTGCAGGGGGCATGCCCAGCAGTAATCAGGCAGCACTGTGTGCTGCCTGGTTACCACTGAAGCCCCTACCACCTCCTAAATAAGAGGCAGTAAGGGGTCCCCAGGGAAATGGCCACATGCCAATGTCTTGGCTTAGTGCACGGCCATTTCCTTTCAGGAAAAAAAAAATGCCTTTTATAGGTGGTGGTAAAAGGGGGCCTCAGCATGTTTCATAAAAGGACCCCATAATTTGGTATTGAAAGCAACCATGAATTCATTCAATGGTATTTATTGATGGTATCATAAAATCATTCCACCCCATATTCAAAGCGGTTTAATTGGGCAGCTCCTTCCCGGTTAAACCCTGCTGAGTGACCTGGCAACTGATATTCAACGGAGCCTAACTGGAGGCACATTGTGAGCAATATGGCCATCTTTCGAGCTACATTGCATTACATTAGAACAATTACAGCAGTCTATCTGTAGAGGCAATTTTGGGTGCTTATTGCGCCAGTCTGAACTACGGTGGATTTTTCTCTTTAACTGTATTCAGCGCCATGGATTGAATGTAAAAGTTGAATGGTCTGCATTCTTTAATTGGATCTGCAAGTTGATTGGCTGTTTTGGATCAAGAAGGAGGAGCTTCTGGGTTTAAAACAGTTTGTTGTTTTTGACAGTTATAGCTTATGGACCTTATTATATAGTGGCCATACATAGGATAATTTACCCCTGATGCAGCTTTAGCGAAACAGGGATTCCCTATTGGGTATGGGGGTCCTACTGACAGCTGATATGAAGATATACAGCTTGAAGATGGTGTGAGATAAGTAGACTGAAATCTTCACCCATTTGGAGTTATAGTGACTCTTTTTGTTTCTCTATACCTGTGGATATACAAGTGTTTTTTTTTTTTACTCTGTTTCGGAATTAAATAAAATGATGGACACTACGGAAAGTGGAGTTTTTTTCAGATATATGATGGTGTACTGTTCTCAACGCCTTGAACCTTGGGTGGCTTGAGTGGTATCACTGAGATATTTTCTCTCCACTTTTTTGGATATGTTATGAGAGTGTTTTCCCTTACAGATTTAACCTACTTGTTGGATAAAAGAAGTTTTTGGATATATATTTTCTAGTTACCACAAGGTGCCTGAAGACATCTCACAGTATGCCATTTAAAGTTGTGTTAGGTTTACGTTAGTGCCTAATGCAGCTTAATAAAAGGGCTTGTAAATGTAAAAATTGAGCCACAACTGTCAAGCTTAAACTTAACCGAGACAAAACCAAACTTCTGGTTTTATCCAGCCAGCACAATCCCATTACTTACCCAAACCTCATAATAGATCAACAATCTTAAACAATCAAAATACAAATACCAGGAATCATTCCCAACAAGCATCTGACCCTTGAAGACCAAGTTGCTGCAATCACATCAAAAATCTTCAAAACACTATGGAAACTGAGAAGAATCAGTCTATTTTCCCCAGACAGTCATTCCATCTTCTAGAACAGACGCTGATATTTTCCCAACTAGACTACTGTAATGTAGGCTGCAAATAAAACCTACTTTGATCGTTGCAGATGGTCCAAAACACAGCAGAGAGATTGATATAAAACAAATCAAAATTTGATAGAGCAACCCCAATACTCATAATGGTACATTGGCTCCAGAACAAGGCCAGACTATTTTCCAAAATTAGCACAATCATCTTCAAAATACTGATTGGCATGTTACCAGATTGCATGCTAGACATGATCAAACTATCACCAAGAAATTCAAACCCAGGAACCAGAGGTTACCTACTACTGCACCTGCCCAACTGCAAAAACATAGTATACAAGCCCACCTACATGACAGGATTTAGCTACCTGGGCTCAAAATGGTGGAACTCAATTCCCAAAGTCATAAGAAGCATCACAAACTATCTCTAGTTCAGAAAAGACCTAAAGACCTACCTCTTCAGGAAATTCTATGAGTAAAATATACACTAATCAATCTGGAACAACAATACACAACATAACCTCTAACTATAATGCATCTTTTCATTTAAGAAATTAACTAAGACATATCTTCTCAAGAAACTCAATGACTATTCCATATGCACTAATAGTTATCTTGGCAAACCACTGTAAAACACAGCATCATACAACCTTGTAAATGTAATTTAATCAATGTAATCTCTAACAAATGTAAAATGTAAGCCACATTGAACCAAAACTCATGTTTCAATAATTGTAGTATACAAGTATGAGTAAATAAATACATACATACATGTGTAAATACATAAATAAATAATTTGTATTTGCCTGTTATAATGGAGTGGGTGTCGCCACTATAGAAGTATAAGCTGCAGAAGCTTCTCTAAGGTAGGCTAAGGTCTCAGACCCAGAATGGACACATGGCAATTTTCATTTTGCCGCATGTTCATTTTTGGCAAAAAAATTTTAAAAAACATTTTTTATAGGTGCACTGAAAAATGATTCTGTGCACGCCCAAAACACACGTCTGCACTACCGCAAGTCATTTTTCTGCGCATCTTTGTAAAAGGCCCCTAAAGTAGGCCAAGTTTTTCTTGGAATCCTGCTGGAAAGTGTAACTTTGGACCTTAGGGACACGTTAGGCCCAATTGTGTTGAATATTGATGGACAGATCTTTAACTCTGGTACTCCAGGCCAGAGACAAGCTATTTATGCTGTCTTTTTTGCGATTAGTACATGTTATAGCCCTGCAGGGGAAGGCCACGGGAAGAACTCTTGGGAATAAAGACTGACCTTTTACATGTTTATTTCTCCTCAACTGTGAAAGAACAGATTACCCTTCTCCCTGTAACTCAACAAACTGCTTTATTTTACTTTTAACAATCTATGTGGTTGCAGTTATTAAGGGTCCAGGCTTGTTCGCTAGCCACGCTGCTACACAGTACTTATGTATTCTCTTATAGAACAGTGTAAGTGCATACATAAGTAAGTGCCAATTACGGTGACACTTATGTGTAGAAAGGTACACATAACTTTATGCACCAAGTTATACAATTGCTCTTTTGTATTTCCCACTGAATTGTTGCATTTGCCACTGTTTTTCTTTGCCTGATGATCTAATTTTTTTGTTTATTTCTCTTGCTTTGTAAATTCTGTTGCTTCCATTGCCGGTAATTTCCTCTTCTTTCCACCTTTGTTAATATGTGGAATGCATCTGGTCTGTGCTTCCAAGGTGGTATTTTTAAACATCAACTATAATCAGAAATCCTCCCCTGTGAGTATTTATCAATAAGTTTTAATCTGGGAGGAAAAAGCCTCAACAGACTCCAGAAAAAATAACACTGCTACAACAGTAATGAGATAATGGTGTTCTACTGTCATCATTGGCAACCCCCCCCCCCCCTCCCAATAGAAATATATTCTTAGTGCACAGTATCAAAACAAAAAAGTGCACACAACTTAAAAGTGCTAGAATGCCATGGAACAGACACAAGACATAGAAGGTGTTCTGGCAGGCCATGAAACAGACACAGAAGGTGTTCTGAGCAGAGGAACAGAAACAAGGTGTTCTGGCACTTTTAAGTTAAGTGTGCATTTTTTGTTTGTTTTTACATTGTGCACTAAGAATATATTTCTACTGGGAGTTTGTTTTTGGCAATGATGACAGTAAGAGTTCCATTATCTCATTACTTCTGTAGTGGTAATTTTTTCTGGAGTCTGTTGAGGCCTTTCCCTTCCAGATTAAAAATTATCGATAAATACTCACTGAGGGGGGGGGGGGGGGGGGGAGGTGTGATTTGTGAATATATATTTGTTATTTATAAATATCATCTTGGAAGCTCAGACCAGATACATTCCACATATTAACAAAGATGGAAAGAAGAGAAAATGACAGCCAGCTTAGGTAAAAGATGAAGTGAAAGAGGCTATTAATGCCAAAAGAACATCCTTGAAAGAATGGAAACAGGACCCAAATGAACAAAATAAGAAGCAACATAAGCACTGATGAGTTAGATGCAAAGCATGGATAAGGAAGGCTAAAAGAGAATATGAAGAGAAACTTGCCACAAATGCAAAAACTGACAGTAAGAACTTTTTGAGGTTCATCAGAAGCAGAAAGCCTGTGAATTCTGGATTAATTTTAGTTTCCACAAAACCTATTGGGGATAGAGGTTAGGGGTATACAGAGTTACAGTACTCCAGAGCATCTGAAATAAAACTTGCATAACTGAACAAAGAATCAAAACAAGGGCTCTGTTTACAAAGGTGCGTTAGCATTTTTAGCCCATAGGAATAATATGGGTATCTACACGGTTAGTATGAGCTAAAAATGCTAATGCAACTTTGTAAACAAAGCCCCAAATGTTTAGCTGTTTTGATAATCATAGTTTAAAATAAGTGCTATATGATACTGAAATACCTTGGGCTTTTAAAGATTCTAGGGCATCGTAACTTCACTCCCAGGTCAGACATTTCATTCTTTAAAAGGATAGGTTTCTCATCCAAAACTGGACCAGTAATTTGAGACCAACCTAAATACCCAGTGCATAAGACCTTGATCTTCTGAATACTGTGAGCCAGGCCACTGGTTAACTCCTTCACCACTTCTGCAAGACAACAATTTAGCTTCCTAATCTGTCCATTAGTATCTTGATAAAGTGTTACCATAATCTGTACATCATCAGCATATAAATAACAAGAAAAGTTAAAATAATAATAATAAAAAAGGGCCCAGTCATCCTCAAGGCTGTAAAAACATATTAAAAGCTGAGGGGGAAGACATGATCCTTTAGCATATCAGTTTCAACTCCTTTGCAAGACATTTTAGCAAGCACTACTGCGTGGTCCTCCAAGGCACAGATAGAGCCTTCATCAAGTCTTACTTTGATTTCAACTAGAAGAAATAACTAAGTCTTCAGACTCCTTTTATCTGTTACTCCAAACATGTCTGTCAAGTTGACAAAAAAGGCAAGGCAGAAAAATCAATCAGTGCATAGCTGACCCTTCCTTGAACTATTATTACCAGTTAAAGTGCTTTGGCACTGGTAACCTCCAGAACTATCTGTAAATTTGAAACTGAGAGATAAAGTAGATTACTCGACCACAGAAGACTTTGAAAGATGATTCTGCAGAATTGAGAGGCAAACTTACTAGTAAAATAGATAACCAGCATCATATGTGCTGCTCATTCATTAGATGTTCCATTAATCTGACCAAAAACATGGGCGTGGTTCTATAAAATAGCACTTCAGTCTAGGTGCCCAATGCTGTGTGCTTAACACCAGTTCTATAACACTATCTTGGCATCAAGGTTCTATTATAGAATACTAACGGAAGGTCAGCATTAGCGTGCCCATGTGTAGGTGCACCCTATCATGCCCTGTCAATGGCAGATGTACAAATTGACATGTCTAGAGGTGCCAAGTGATATGTGTAGTTTATAATATTCTATAACTATAATATAATATAATGCATACCTGGGAGACATGCCAACGGCCTGCCCATGCTCTATAAGAACAGTGGGAAGTGGACAAACAAGGAAGCTTCATATTCTCAATGGAAACAATATATATATTGGTGAAAGACTCAAATAATATTTATTGATGGAAGACTCCACACAACACTGTGTTTCAGCCGAAAGGCCTGCCTCAAGTGCCTTTTAATATTGTCTGGAGAGTAAAACCTTCCAAAAGTAAATGTGCCAATCTGTATTGGCTTCATCCAAAAGATCGCTAGTTTCCAACGCAGAATGGCATGTTTACTTTTGGAAGGTTTAACTCTCTAGACAATATTTAAAAAACTCCCAAGTCAGGCCTTTTGGCCAAAACACAGTGCTATGTTGAATCTTCCATCGATAAATATTGTTTCCACTGAAAATTTGAAGCTTCCTTATTTGTCTCTGGAGTGCCTGGTCCACTTCCCACTGTTCTTGTTACTTTGCTTGCTTCATGGAATTTCACCGTTCCTCCACCTAGGTGGACCTTCTCTCTGCTCTGCTTATGTGTACACTCCCTTTGAAGTTAGGCACTGTAACACTTAGATGCTACCTTATAGATTAGTGCCTAGTGCACATAAGTGCCTACCTGTCAATTAATGGCTCCATTGACACACCTAAGTGGTACCTATCTCTAGGTATAACTTTATAGAATTGCCCCCATTTTAAAATACCTCATGAAATTTGTCACACATTATTTTTAAAGTGAACAGCAAAATACAATTTATTTTTTAACATACAGGGAAATTCATACAGACAGAAGATTCTTTCTTAAGAACATCATCACAAATATGTGTTTACTCCTTTACAGAAATGTCATTGGTGGTGATTGAATAGCACATGGAAGGCTGGTAATCAGTTTTATCAGTAACATTTTGCCTAGACAGTGGGTAGCGGAGCTTACTGACTATAATTTATAGAGTAAACCAATTGCAGTGTTGTAATTGCTAGATAAAGTCACTCAGTTGTCATAGCAATCAGGATTATTTCATAAGAGAAACAACAAGATGTCTCATTAGAGAAAGGAGCCTGTCAAGATTAGTGATGACATCACCCTTAGGACAACTGGTTGGGGCTACACTTAAAAACTTTGAAGCTGCTATTGTTTGCTTCTTTTCTAAGACTTTCTCAAAGAAATTATTCATTATAATGATTTTGCATGAAAACAAAAGTGTACATATCTAATATGTTTTGGAAGACAGAAAGAGATTGATTCCAATAACAATAATTTATGGTTTCAAAAAATCTTTATCAGAATAAAAGGGATTCATGAGAAGCAAGAATTGTGATGCCCCTTTACTCTAATGTAGTTTTTCAGAGCAATATCAGATTTTAAAATATTTATTAATTTCACCATGTACAGTTCTACAGTACCTGAGTGGAGGAGTGCCCTAGTGGTTAGGGTGGTGGACTTTGGTCCTGAGGAACTGAGTTCAATTCCCACTTCAGGCACAGGCAGCTCCTTGTGACTCTGGGCAAGTCACTTAACCCTCCATTGCCCCATGTAAGCTACATTGAGCCTGCCATGAGTGGGAAAGCACAGGGTACAAATGTAACAAAACAAACCTGTATTTTCTCTTTTTATTAAAAGGAGCATTGATTAGTTCAGCATACCATTTGCTACGAACACTCAACTTAATATCTATTTCAAAGTGAAAGCACTTTTCCAGAAATATGTATTTTATTTTATAAAATAAAAAGTTCCTATTGTTTCAACTTTGCCTGTTTACACATAGGTGCTATGTAATAGCTATAACTCAGCCCATATATTGGCAGAAATAAGAGGAATGACATAGTGCTGGTAGCTGAATGACTGTACTGCTGATTGAGTGCAAACACCGAGAGGTTCCATTGGCTCATTTTTCCATGGTTTCTATTTTTTTTCATCTTTCTCCTCTTTCTTTTTTTGTTCCCCTCTTCTTTTCCCTATTACTGTTTTGTTGCTATTATTGTTAATATATAATTTGATTGTGACCTGCTTTGATGCCACTGAGTAAAGGGTGGTATAGTAAATCAGAATAAATAGTTTGAGAGATGTTATCAATGTGGGCTGCTATTAGAATGGGCTATTTTACCACATGCCATATTCTAAGAACAGGGTCCTATTATTTACAATGAGATCTATGCTAAAATAATTCAACTTAACAGTCACCCACATTGATAACTGTACTGCTACTACTACTTATCATTTCTATAGCGCTACAAGACGTACACATCATCATTTAATATCAGCTTCTATATTCCATCAGTTCATATGGATTACAAAATGTTTAAAAAACTATCATAAAACATGTATATGCCATTGCATAATACATTGTACACTAATGAAAAGAAAGACTATCCCTTCCTCTCATCTTACCATCCCAATCATTGGCCTAAAACATCCAGATATTTTCCAAAATAAACACAAATGCAACTTGCAGCCTGAGACCTCAAGCTGTCTATTCCTGAATCCACTTTCAGATACTTGTAAAATATAAATGTTTTGAGGGCACATTGGAAAGCTTAATAGGTTTCCAACCCCTCTAGTCGTAACAGGTGACACATTCCATTCCATAGCAGCCTGATATGAAAATAGTTTATTCAATGTCCTCTTTTAGAAGAACAGCCTCATTTCTGGATACGCTAATTTACAACAATCAGTAGAATATAGATTTATATTGGATACTAGAGATGGAACTAATGCATTCCAGAGCCGAGAGAAGCTAAAAGGAACAAAGAGGAGGAAAAGACCTCAAAGCTAGAGGGAAGTGAGAGGTCAAGATCGGGGTTTTAATCAGCAGATGGACCAAAGCATGTTTCTAGGTGGAGGAAACAATGCCTTCAGTGAGAGATGAGGAAAGAAGTGGAAAGAGGTGATGGATGATGGATGATGGCTTGAGAAAGGCGCTTAGGAGAGGAATGTTGGCCAGGGTTCAGCCCTGGAAGAGGAAGGGTTGAGAGAGGCAATAGTCTTCTGAAGATAGAGGACATATGGCAGGTTAAAGATAGACAATTTTGAGGAAGGGCAAGGAGAAGATAAGGGAGGGTCAGAGGAAGGAGAGAAGGAGGGAGTAGGGGTAAGGGAAGGTGGTGGGGGGAGTTAGTGTTCTGAATGTTGTCACTAACTGATTAAGTATTGGCTACTCCCAGACTCCACCCAAGCTCTGTTCAAGCACTTCCACAACACTAACTGAAGAGTGCAGGGGCAGTTAGCTGTGATATTCAGTGGCACTGTCACATAAAAGTAGGCACACATTTTAAATGTATGTACTATTTACATGCATATGTGGTCACACAATTTTATAAAATTGTTCTCAGGTAAGGCAGACTTTACATGCAGAAAAAGTATTTATTAAATTAGCTCAATGCATGTGTTAGCATAATTAGAAGGACATTTTGATATGATTTCTAAATCTGAATTTGGACATTTTACATAAAATGTCAAATTCTGAACAGGAAAAAAGTAAATTAGTCCCCCTGACATCCCAGCTCAGCAATAAGGTATTCTAGGGGGCACTGCAGTAGACTTCATAAAATGCTCCCAGGTATACATCTGACCACTGCTCCTTTACTTTGTCTGCTGAGCCCTCTAGAACCCACCTAAAAGCCACTACCCCCAACTGTAAACCATTACCATAGCCCTTACGGGTGAAGGGGGCACCAATATGTGGGTACAGTGGGTTTCCAGTGAGATTTGGAGGACTTGCAGTTTCCTCCACAATTGTAACAGGTAGGGAGAGGTAGGAGGCTGGGTCCACCTGCCTGCAGTGCACTGCACCCACTACTAAACTACTCCAGGGGCCTGCATGCTATTCTGATGGACCTGAGTATAACATCTGAGGGTGGCACAGAGTCTGGCAAGTAATGTTTTTCATTACATTTTTGGGGAGCGGAAGGGGGTTAGTGACCACTGGGGAAATAAGGGGAGGTCATTCCTGATTCCCTCCAGTGACCATCTGGTCATTTAAGGCACCTTTTTATGCCTTATTCGTAATAAAATTAGGTCTAGCTCAAAACTTCTAAGATTTAGTCCTACATAAGTATATAAGGAGGAAATATTATTCATACAGCAAATAGTTATGCTCTGGAACTCGTTGCTGGTGGATGTGGTAACGGCAGTTAGCATATTTGGGTTTAAAAAAGGTTTGGACAATTTCCTGGAGGAAATGTCCTTAGACTGTTATTGAGATGGACATGGGGGAAAGCCACTGCTTGCCATGGGATTGGTAGTAAGGAATGGTACTACTAATTGGGTTTCTGCCAGGTATGTGTGACCTGCATTGGCCACTGCTGGAAGCAGGATACAGGGCTAGATGGACCACTGGTCTCACCCAGTATGGCTACTCATATTCTTCTGTTTCTGAAAGAGTGTACACTCATAATGACATTGCTCCCATAATGAAAAAATGTCAGATTCCCCCTCCCCCAACCAACAAACATTCTCATAAATACACAGGAAACATCATGACAACAATTTACTAGCTACACACCTCTAGCTGACAACCAGGGCTGGCACTAGTAAACAGCATGTATCTGGGTGAGAGCAACCTATCTGGATTAGTGCCATTGAATATTGATCCCTTAAGGATCCTTTTACTAATGTGTGCTAACAGATTTAGCATGCGCTAATGATTAGTTTACCCATAGGAATATAATGGGTGCCTTATGATTAGTGCGGCTAAATCCATTAGCACACCTTAGTAAAGATTAGATTGTAAGCTCTCCAGAGATAGGAAAATATCTAAAGTGTCTGAAAGTAACTCACTTTAAGCTACTTTTGAAAAGCTGTGAGCTAAATCCAAGTTAATTCTATCATTTTCTCACATCCAGCACAGCACTCTGTTCCAATTATACAAAATTAGCTTTATGGCTAGTAATAACAGGAATATTTAGAGCTGTTTATCAGTTCTTGATAAATTTGATTTGATTTCTAGAGCTTTCTGAAACACTCTCTCATATAACTAGTCTTCATTAATTTTTAAAATAGTGCACATATGCTCCCAAACTGTGTTTGAAAACAAGAACCACAATAACAAATGAAAGTTTAAAAACATAAGAACGTAAGCATTGCTGAACTGGGTCAGACCAAAAGTCCATCAAGCCCACAGTGTGGCAAATCCACGTCACAAGTACCTGGCAAGATCCCATTAGTGTAAAAACAAACTTTATGCTGCTTATCCTATAAATATGTAGTGGATTTTCCTAAGTACATATTAATAATGGCTAATAAACTTGTCTTTTAGGAAACTATCCAAACCTTTTTAAAAACCTGCTAAGTTGACTGCTTTATGACTTTCTCTTGTGGTGACAGCCAAAAAAGCTAAATCATGAGTGGTGTAGAACGAGTAGAAGTAAATCAATTTTTTACTTGTTCCGAAAGTACAAAGACTAGGGGACACTCAAGGAAGTTACAGGGAAATACTTTTGAAATAAATAGGAGGAAATAGTTTTTCACTCAACAAATAGTTAAGCTCTGGAACTCTTTGCCAGAGGATGTGGTAACAGCGGTTAGCATATCTGGGTTTAAAAAAGGTTTGGACAAATTCCTGGAGGAAAGGTCCATAGTCTACTATTGAGGCAGACATGGGAAGCAACTGTTTGCCCTGGAATTTGTAGTATGGAGTGTTGCATGATTTGGGTTTCTGCCAGGTACTTGTGACCTGGCTTGGCCACTGTTTGGAAAACAGGATACTGGGCTAGATAGACCATTGGTCTGACCCAGTATGGCTACTCTTATGTTCAATTAATTCCAGAGTTTAATTACATGTTAAATGAAGAAATATTTCTCTGATTTGTTTTAAATTTTTAGTCCTTGTATTTTTGGAAACAGTAAACAAGTGATTCACCCATTCCACTCCACATTGAGCCTGCAAATAGGTGGAAAAATGTGGGATACAAATGCAATAAATAAATAAAAATATCTCACCACAGTCATCCCTTCTCCAAGCAGAAGATCCCTAGCTTCATTAGCCTTTCCTCATAGGGAAAGGAAAGCCATCCCATCCCCTTTATAATTTTTGTTGTCCTTCTCTGTACTTTTTCTAATTCTGCTATGGTCTAAGTTCTATATATGGCACCTGAAAATTCTGCACAGAAAAAATACACATAGCCGTATTCTGTAAAGTATACCTAAATTTTATAAATTATGCTTATATTTCCACGCAGTATATAGAATAATGCCAAGCACCTTAATTGTTCTATCTGTCTGCTTGTCTTATCTAGATTATAAGCTCTTTGAGCAGGGACTTTCTTTTTGTGTATGGTGTACAGCGCTGCGTATGGCTTGTAGCGCTATAGAAATAATAAGTAGTAGTAGTACCTCTCCAGGTGACGAAATGTAGTCATGGACATTTATGTTATGTTTTACTTGGTATAAATCCTGATGCATAAATTAGGAGCAGATAAGCAGATTCTATATATGGTGCTTAAAACATCCATATGGAAAACATTTCCACAAAAGCATATTCTTTAAACTGCACCTAGATTTAGGCACAGTATATAGAATACGTTTAGTTAATATCCTAGTGCCCATTTACACCAATGAAAACACAGCATAAATTCCGGCGCATAGATTTAGGTGCAGAGGGCATATTCTATACCAATGCATGTAAATTTTGGAATACCCATGAAACGCCTAATTCGCTGGCTATAAAATTGCCTGTGTGCAATAAAATTTAGGCAAAGTGTGTTACAGAACATGCTTAGGGAGTTGTGTATGTACATTCTAATTATTGCCAGCTAGTGCTCATTATTGCTCGTTAAGTGCTGTTAACAACACTGATTGGCTTGTTAAGCCAATTAAGTTATGTGTGATGTTATAGAATATGCTTGGATTTCGGCACAGAATGCTCGGCATACTATATAGAATCCTGCGGATTGCAGGTGTATTCTATAACAACGCACATAGAATGCCCAAATCCCGCCCATAGCCATGCCTGCTTTTCAATTATGTGACTTACAGAATATGCTAAGCGAGTTGTGTGCATAAACCTTAATGCCAATTAGTGCTAATTGCTTGTTAACATCTAATTAACAGCACCTATTAGCTAGTTAACCAATTAAGTTATGCACATTTGTATGGAATATACTTTGATTTCTGTGTGGAATTTAAGGTGTCATATATAGTATCTCGGAGGTATATCTTTTTTTGAGATGCAGTGACCAGAATTGCACAAAGTATTGGAGGTGTGGTTGTACCATAGAGTGATACAAAGGCATTATAATTTTCTTATGTTTGTTTTCCATTCTTTTCCTAATAATTCCCAACATTATATATGCTTTCTTAGCCACAGCTGCACAATAAGCAGAGGGTTTCAATGTGTCATCAATGATGACACCTAGATTTTGGGGGATAGTATGGTGCTCATTTTCAAAGCACCTAGACTAACAAAGTTCCATAGAGGGGCAAAATTAAACACGAACGCCCATCTCCATGGGCGTCTATCTCCGAGAACGGGTATGTGAAGGGGCGGGACAAACCATATTTTAGAAGAAAATGGGCATCCATCTTTGTTCCGATTATACGGTTTGTGCCAGCCAAATGCATTGGATTTGTGCGGATTTGAGCATTGGGTCACGGGAAGGGCCAGGATTTGTTGTGCACTGGCCCCCCTCGCATGCCAGGACACCAACCGGGCACCCTAGGGGGCACTTGTAACAATTATAAAAAAGTTAACTACCTCCCAAGTCCATAGCTCCCTTCCCTTGGGTGCTGAGCTCCCCAAATCCCCCCCAAAACCCACTCCCCACAAGTCTACATCATTACCATAGCACTTATGGCTGAAGAGGGGCACCTAGATGTGGGTACAGTGGGTTTCTGGTGGGTTTTGAGGGCGCCCATTTACTAACACAAGTGTAACAGGTAGTGGGGATGGGCCTGGGTCCACCTGCCTGAAGTCCACTGCACCCACTAACAACTGCTCCAGGGACCTGCTGTGATGGAGCTGGGTATGACATTTGAGGCTGGCATACAGGCTGGAAAAAAAGTTTTTAAATGTGTGGGTTTTTTTGGGGTGGAAGGGGGTTAGTGACCACTAGGGGAGTCAGGGGTGGTCATCCCCGATTCCCTCCGGTGGTCATCTGGTCATTTAGGGCACTTTTTTGGGACTTGTTCGTGAAAAAACAGGGTCCAAAAAAATGCCTTTCTTTTTTCGATTATCGGCCGAGGACACCCATCTGTGTTCGGCCGATAAACACACCCCAGTCCCGCCTTCACCCCGCCTCTGACACCCCCCGTCAACTTTAGTCATTTCCGCGACGGAGTGCAGTTGAAGACGCCCAAAATCGGCTTTCGAATATACCGATTTGGGCGCCCACGGGAGAAAGATGCCCATCTCCCGATTTGGGTCAAAATATGGGCGTCTTTCTCTTTCGAAAATAAGGCAGATAGTAAACTATGGAACTTTGTAAGTCTAAGTGTTTTGAAAATATGCCTCTATATGATATATGTGAAAGCAATCCTATGTCAGAATTACACGACCAAGGCACTTTCATTCCTGACTGTGATTCCTCTGATGTTTTCAAAGGTGCCATCAAAATGTAATATTTGAGTTAGAGAAGCTTATAGAAAGATTTAATTAGACTTTTCCCAGATTTTTTGCCTACCAATACACTGCTCATTGTTTTTCAGTTTTTAACACTCTGTATAAATTGGAAGCTATTTTTGTTGAGGATATAAAATTTTGGCAGATAGCTACTAAATGCCAGCTCTCAGAGAAATTTTGTAAATCCAGACAACTAGCTGTTAAGTAGTATTGCAGCTGCATCCTTTGATTACATAGATTATCAGCAAGACCAGATTCTGGCTTCAGCTCCTCAAAGGGTTTAATTCTTCCAAGATCTGCTGTGCCATGCAAATTGATTTAACTGTGTTATAGAACTGCTCATTTGCTTACATTTAGGCACTCAGGGGCCCTTTTATGAAAGGGTTGCTGCGTGGTAACCCGGAACTACCGCTGGCCAAACGTAGCTGCCGGTGGTAGTTCCAGCTCAAGCGTGCACCATTTCCGGCAGGTTGGAAAATATTTTTCAAATTTTTACCATGGCACTAACCCAGCAGTAATTGGGTAGTGCCACTCACTGCCAGGTTACCGTGGGAACCCTTACCACCACCTCAACGGGTGGTGATAAATTCTCTCCGCTTCATGGCCACATGGTAAAAGTAATCTTACCGCATGGCCATTTGGGGGGGGGGGGGGGGAGGAGGGGTTACCTGCTGTAGTAAAAAGGGCCCTGGCACGCAGTAAAAACAGCCCCTGCAGCTACCGCAGGGCCATTTTTACCGCAGCTTGGTAAAAGGATCCCTCAGTTATAGAATGAGATGGTAAATGGCCCTCTATGTCCCTATATACTTGTCTTAGAGGGTCTTTTACTAATCATTAGCGAAAGTTAACTGCAGCAGGAAATACATGGCTTCTATGTCAGCTGATATGCACTAATCTTTACTAAAAGACCCCCTTGGCTGCCTATTTGCTCTGTTCTGGTATGTATGCTTAGCCAGCTATCTCCTCTGATGTGATAGTTATAATTACGAAGCTATTCTGTCAGAAAATGGATTTCTGTTCCTTTTTAAATTTAAACTTTATCCTGTAATGTACACCGCCTGGTGACTTGCCTGTCAGGAAAGGCAGTATAGCAAATTTAAATAAGCCATAAGATGCTCAATCGCCCAAGCACCAATTTCTACAATTTCCAACAGATCTTAGTATTTTGTGTGTTTAACTAATCATCACTCCATAAGGGCATTTATTTGAAATTGGCTCATTATTATGAGTATAAAATTCTAGTTTCAATTAGTAGCATCCCTAAGGGCTTCAGAAAGGTTCACACTGGTGACATGACAAAGTGTATGGCTCAGGTGTTTCTATTTCAGTTTTGAGTCATAGTGGCTCACTTCCAGCAACCAAATTTCTGAACTAGTAACTGCCCTACCTTAAGTGGAAGGCACACTGATGAAGCTGTGCATTTGGAAAATTTACTCCGCTTTTTAAAATTCAATTTTAATGTGTATAGCTTGATTCTAGAATTGTTATTATTCCAAAGAAATGGAATATGATGGTTTCTAGTTTTTTTTTAGAGATTGCTTGAGTTAAAGGCAGGGGAAACATGTTGAGAATATAATTGAGCTTTGGGACAACCATCACTTTCATCTTTAGCACTATAGATTAGTATTTCCATGTAGGTAGCATATTGTTTCTTCCAATGAGCATCAAAACTATACCCCTAAATATTTTACTGCTGTGGACTTCATTCTTTGTCTTTGAGGGTCCATAATCAGTCAGGTTTTCAGGATATCCCTAACGAATATGCATCAAATACTAAAACAACAACAACAACAACAACAACAACAACAAAAACACTACTTTATATTATTAACATTATATTGTTATCATATATCTTGTGAATTATAAAATATGTTGTGGAAAGTACTTTATGAATACATTTTGTACCTGTTAAGAATAAGTGCATTGTATCATAAGAACTCAAAATCACATTAATAAATCCACTTCTCCAACAAGTACAAAAAATTATCATAATAATGACAAGGGTATTACTTAGTGACATGGACATGGACATTTTATAATTTTTAGAAGGTTACTTTTGGACTTGTTGGAGTCTGTTTATGAAATACAGAAGGATAACCATCTTGCAAATTTGACCGGGACGCAATTACATCAGATAGGTGTTATTAATGTGATTTGAGTTTAATGATAAAAATATACCCCAATATTCAAAACCACTTAAACTGGCCAGGAGCGGCACATGGCCAGTTTAATGGTACTAGGCCAGCTAAGAGCTAATATTCAGTGTGAGATAGCCGGCTATCTCGACTAAATATTAGCACTTAGCAGACAGCCAGATGACTGGTTATGTCATGTGATATGGAGGGGCATAATCAAACGGAAACGCCTATCTCCATGGGCGTTTATCTCTGAGAACGGGTCCGTGAAGGGGCGGGCTGAACCGTATTTTCGAAAAAATGGATGTTTTTGAGCTGGGCGTTTGGTTTTTTTTAGCGATAATGGAAACTAAAAACGCCCAGCTCAAAAACGTCCTAATCCGAGCCATTTGGTCGTGGGAGAGGCCACGATTGGTAGTACACTGGCCCCCCTGATATGCCAGGACATCAACTAGGCACCCTAGGTCAGTGCGGTGGACTTCAGAAAAAGCTCCCACATGCATAGCTCCCTTACCACAGGTGCTGAGCTCCCAACCCCCCTCCCCCAAAACCCACTAACCACAAATGTAGAACACTACCATAGCTCTTAGGGGTGAAGGGGGCACCTACATGTGGATACAGTGGGTTTTGGAGGCCTCCCATTTACCAGCACAAGTGTTACAGGTGGAGGGGATGGGCCTGGGACCACCTGGCTGAAGTGCACTGCGGTACCCACTAAAAGTGCTCCAGGGACCTGCATACACGCAGGCCTCTAGGACTGGTTGCTGCTATATAACATTGGCACAGCAGTTGACACCTGAAGACTAATCTCTCCGAAAACGTCCTTTATTGGAATAACCACCATTACTCACAGTTAACTGCAGATCAGAGGTTGTACCCCACTGGCAACGAGTCTCCCTGGTACTGAGATGAGCAGTAGGTCAGAGCTGGCAGAATGCTGTACAATGCCCTCTTTCAGCCACATTCAAGGTAAGAACTAAGTTGTCTAACGTGGCTAACACAGGAAAGGGAACTAAAACTGACTTACAAAAATGGCCACTACCGCATGGACTACAACAGGAAACACTGCAGGGCACACTCTGACCCAGTAGGCAGGGGGAAAAGCACCATGGGAGAAGAGCCTACCAACTACCAACATCGTGAGACTGTAACACAAGCTAATGAAATCACGAAGCCCAATACCCTCCACCCACCACAATGCAATGCTGATGCGACCCTGTACTGCACCCGAGAGCCACATCTGACCCAGGGAAAGGCTGTGAGAGGATCGAACACATTCTGCTGTCATGGAGGTGGGTACGGCATTTGAGGCTGGCATACAGGCTGGAAAAAAAGTTTTTTAAGTGGGGTTTGTTTGGTGGGAGGGGGGTTAGTGACTACTGGGGGAGTCCGGGGAGGTCATCCCCGATTCCCTCCAGTGGTCATCTGGGCAGTTGGAGCACTTTTTGGGAACTTGTTTGTGAAAAAAAAGGGTCCAAAAAAGTGACCCAAAATTGCGGTAAGAACGCTTTTTTTTTTTTCGATTATCAGCTAAAGACGCCCATCTCTCCTCGACTGATAACCACGCCCCAGTCCCGCCTCCACCACGCCTCCGACACGCCCCCATCAACTTTATTCGTTTCCGCGACGGAGTGCAGTTGGAAACGCCCAAAATCGGCTTTCGATTATACTGATTTGGGCGCCTTTGCGAGACAAACGTCTATCTCCCGATTTAGGTCGCACTATAGGCGTTTTTCTCTTTCGAAAATAGCTGATTAGTCAGTCAGCATCAATATTCAGGGTCCTGTTTACTAAGGTGCATTAGAATTTATAGCGTGCCTACAATTAGCGCAAGCGCTAATCGCGTAGGTGCCTATAGGAATATTGTAGGCACGTACACAGTTAACGCGCACACATTTTTAATGTTCATTAAAAATGTTAACGCGCCTATGATGCTGCTCAGTAAACAAGGTCCTCAGTGTCTGGCTGGCTATGTTTGGCGGCCAAATATGGCTGCTTCAGTAGGTGAAATATCTTTGGCCAGTTTGAACTTAACTAGCCAGTGCTGAATGTCGGCTTGGCTGGTTATTCAAACTCACCAAAAATAAACCAGATATTCAATGTCTGTCACTGGAAATGACCCAGAGTTAAATATCTGGGCTCAGCGCCAACCATGGGAGTTAGCCGAGCTAACTCTCGCAGTCTAAATATCAGGCCTATAATGTTAATAATATAAAGTAGTCTATTTTTGAGTATTTGATTCACAACCTACATATAGAAATGTACCCTAGCAATTTCATAATGAGTATGCATGAGAGAGATTTGCATGCCTACTATCTCTATTGTATGCAAAACTGTCTCGTGTAAATTAATTACAGTTATCCTGAAAAGTTGACTGATTGTTATCCCTCAAGGACTGGAAGTAAAGATCAAAGTTTCATTGCATCCTGTTTTCATTGAAAGGGTAGTCAGTTAAATCTTCCTCAGGGCATTCTGGTTTAGTGGCAAGATTTATGATTTCAACCAACTGGTTTTATAGCCAGAAATCTGTAAGACTTTTTTGATGGTAGATAACTTGAAACTGGAATAAATGCCATGATGTCATCAGTATAGAAGGAAACTGTACATTCTACATAACTACTTTGAACCCCCTTAATTACCCCTTCCTGCCTGACCACTAAAGCTAGTAGATATATATTAAAAAATAAGGGCAAAATTCTATTATGGCACCAAAAAAAATTGGCCCTGAAAAAAAAGCGCTATTCTATAAACTGTGTTAAAATTTAGGTGCAGTTTATAGAATAGCACTTATACCTGGGAATCACGCCTAACTTTAGGCACAACCATTTGCACTAACTGAAATGTGGCGCAAATGTAAGCCCTAAATTAGGTTCATATTTTGGTATTCTATAACAACACACGTTAACTTTAGGAATGCCCCGTTATGTCTATGCCCTCCCATTTCCATGCCCCTTTTTTCAGATTGTAAGTACATTTTAGGTGTGGATCATGTTCCTAAATTTACATATCTAAATGACAATTTAATCTAATTAGTGCCAATATTTGCTTGTCAAAGAGTCACTTATTGGCGCTAATTAGCTCATTATTCAATTAAACTGCACATGGAAATAAAAACAGTATCTGAATTCAAGAAAGTTTCGGACAAGTATACAGGATCTCTAAGGGAGAGAGGGAGAATAGATGGCATGGATGGGCAGACTGGATAGGCCATATGGTCTTTATCTGCCTACATTTTTCTCTGTTTCTATTGTGCTGAAAATTTGAAGATAGTTCCCTTTTCACTAGTTGAATGAAATGCTTAAACTTTTCTAAGATGAAATGAAGATGGAACAGCAGAGTTCAAAAGTTTAAGGAAACCCAGATAAGGACAAGTAGTTTCCATTATTCTATGAAGTGTAGAATTAAAGTGTCTAAAAAAATTTTCTGGTCACTAACATGCTGTCTAGACCTTACATTATCCAATATCTAATTTAATTTATTTTTCTTTGGTAGTGCTCTGATAAAAAAAAGGGACTTATCATTTCACTTAAATATTCCTGTTGTGTAATTCAAGCAGTAAATACATCACTAGACAGAACAATATAATTTAAAAATCTTGTTAAATGTAGTCAATTATGATGAAGCGGGTGATTTACAATATTCTCATATTTAAAGTCCATACTGCATAATAATCTTTGGAAAGGCAAATAAAATAAGATTTACTAGAATACCTGAGGTTGTTCTGAAATTGCAATGTTTTCAAAATAATGGTGGACAAAATTACATGCCAATGATTTCTTCAGAGGATCACTGATATAATTTACTCCTGTGCATGCAGGATATGCTATGCTATGCTATAATACTGTTTAAAAGGTTCCCACATAGATACAGTGCATCCTTCCTGAGCCAGACAGATTTAAATTTCCAAATTAAATTAGAGCTATGAAGTTTAAGATAGTCATTTATTTTTATTTTTTTAAAACTAATATGTGTACTGTATCTGAAAACAGGATTTATAAAAAGATTAGGTAAAATTAGTTAGACAGAAAATTTACGGTGTGCATACCGGACGCACATACAAAATGAAATAACCACCCGGGCCATGTGGTAGCCAGGTGGTCATTCCAAATTGGCAGCATTTGGCACATGTGAGGCGCCTACGCGGCTTACTAAAAGGGCCCCTAGGTCTCATTGCATAAAACAGGACCTGTGCTAATATAGCACAAGTTAGTGGTAAAATAACATGTCTTAAAGTAGACCACATTGATAACTACACCACTAAGGGGCCCTTTTACTAAGCTGCATAAGTGTCTATGCGCGCCCAACGCGCTCCAATTTAGAGTTACCGTCCAACTACTGCTTCCTCTTGCGGTGATTTTATTTTTGGTACACGTCTGATACACGCATCTGAAAATGTCTTTTTATTTTCTGGCACGCGTCTCATACGCACGCCAAATGGCATTTGATGCATGTAGGTCATTACCGTCTGGTTTACGTGTGAGACCTTACCACTAAGTAATGGCTGGTGTTAAGATCTCAGACTCAATTTTTATTTTGCCGCACATCCATTTTTGGCAAACATTTTTAAAAAGCGCTGAAAAATGGATCTGTGCATGCTCAAAACACGTACCTACACTGCCGCAGATCATTTTTCAGTGCACCTTAGTAAAAGGACCCCTAAATCACTTATAGAAATGAATGAATAATACACCCTAACATGCCAAAGAATTGACCATAATTCTTAAAACTTGATTTCTCTTGTCCTTAAAAATAAGAAAGGAAATTCTGAGAGATGTAGGAGAGCATGTTTAGTCCCAACACACAAATATGATGATCGCTTCTGTGCACCGCAAATTAGGTGTCGTGAGTCCAAAGTTTGCTTTAAGTGGTCAAACTAGGACTTCTATGCTGTAGAAAGTAACATCAACAGACAGAGTTACACAATACAAGAAGACTCTTGAGGCAGCCCATGTGTAATAAACTCTCAAGACTATACAGCATCATCATATCATCATTTTCTTGAGTCACCTTTGCTGTTTCCTGAGAGTAAGAACATAAGAATAGCCATACTGGGTCAGACCAATGGTCAATCTAGCCCGGCATCCAGCTTTCAATAGTGGCCAATCCAGGTCACAAGTACGTGTCAGAAACCCAATTAGTAGAAACATTTCATGCTACCAATCCTGGGGCAAGCAGTTCATGCCTATCTGAATAACAGACTATTGGAGCCAACTCTGTGGGTGTTGTGGGTGCTTGAGCATCCCAATATTGAGAAAATTCATTGTATGTGTACAAGGGGGGGGGGGTTATTTTCATTGAGCTTAGCACCCCCAATAATTTTGAAAAGTTGGCTCCTATGCTAACCGCTCTTACCACAACCTCCAGCAATGAGTTCCACAGCTTAACTATTCTTTGAGTGAAAAAATGTTTTCTCCTATTTGTTTATTTCCATGTATTTTCTTTGAGTGTCCTCTGGTCTTTGCACTTTTTGAAAGAGTGAGCAATCGATTCACTTTTACCCATTCTACATCACTCAGGATTTTATTGACCTCAATCATATCCCAACTCATCTGTCTCTTTTCCCAAGCTAAAGAGCCATGACTTCTTTAGCCTTTCCTCATATGAGAGGAATTCCATCACCTTTATCATTTTGGTTGCTCTTTTTTTTAACCTTTTCTAATTCTGCTATATGCTTTCTGAGATATGGTGACCAGAAATGTATGCAAGACTCAAGGTGAGGTTGCACCATGGCAGTGGCGTAACTACAGGTGGGCCTGGGTGGGCCGAGGCCCACCCACTTAGGGCTCAGGCCCATCCAACAGTAGCACATGGTAATGAAAATGCTGCTCTCCACAATACTTTATTTATTGCATTTGTATCCCACATTATCCCACCTATATGCAGGCTCAATGTGGCTTACAGAATTTTGTTATGACATAGTCATTCCAGGATGTCAAATACACTTAGTAATGTAAAAAGATTAAGTAAGGGAATAGAGAAGTAAGGTGTTAAGCAGGACAGTATAAAAGGTGGACTTTAATACCTGGGTGGGTTGGTGAGGTAGTTTTGTACGGTTATGTGTTCTCTTTCACATGCTCAGTTTTCAGCGCCTGCCTGCTGCAGACTACCAAGGTGGAGACTGGAGAGAAGCATTTTCCCACCAGCTGAGATATGTTTTTTGATGTGGGGGTGGGGGAGAGAACATTTTGTGCCCATTACAATTTTCTTGGTCTTATTTTGTATCTCTTTCCTAATAATTCCTAGCATCCAGTTTGCTTTTTTGGCTGCCGCCACACACTAGGCAGACGATTCCAGCATATTGTCTACAATGACACCTAGATCTTTTCTTGAGTGCTGACTCCTAAGGTGGACCTTAGCATCAGATAACTGTGATTTGGATAATTCTTCCCAATGTGCATTACTTTGCATTTGTCCACATTAAATTTCATATGCCATTTGGATGCCCAGTCTTTCAGTTTTCGAAGGTCTCCCTGCATTTTTTCACAATCTGCATGTGTTTTGACTACTTTGAATAGTTTTGTGTCATCTGAAAATGTAATCACCTTACTCATCATTACATTTTCCAGATCATTTATAAATATGTTAAATAGCACCAGTCCCAGTACAGATCCCTGTAGCTATTTAACCCTACCCTCTATTTTCGGTCCAATAACCAATTCCTAATCCACAACAGAACATTGCCTCTTATCCCATTACTTTAATTTTCTCAGGAGTCTCTCATGAAGAAGTTTGAGAAAAGCTTTTTCAAAATCTAGATACACTACATCAACCATTTCCCACATGTTTCTTAATGCCTTCAAAGAAATGAAGTAAATTGGTGAGGCAAGACTTCCCTTGGCTGAACCCATTCTGACTCTGCCCCGTTAAACCATGTTTGTCTACAGGTTCTGTAATTTTATTCTTTATAATAGTTTCCACTAATTTGCCAGGCACTAAAATCAGGCTTATTAGTCTGTAGTTTCCCGGATCACAACAGAACACTTTTTAAAAATCAATGTTACACTGGTCACCCTCCAATCTTCAGGTACTATGGATGATTTTAATGACAGGTTACAGATCACTAAGGACAGATCATGAATTTCATGCTTGAGTTCTTTCAACACCCTAGGGTGTATGCTATCCAGTTCAGATGATTTATCACTCTTTAACTTGTCAATTTGTGTGATTTCCAGTGTTGTTTACAAGGCTATTCATTTTTAAGGGGAAAGTTGTTATGTTTTCATTGTGGGAGTAATGTTATTAAAAGTGCATACTCTTTCAATAAAACTGTACACTTTTTCATTTTTGTTTGAAAAGAAATATAACAGCATTGAAAATGTTGTTGTTTCCCATGTTGTTTCAAACAAATGCACACCCTAAATAATGTGAAAATGTACGGAAGCAGTAATAAGGAAAATGTGGAGGGACATTTTCGAAAGAGCGTCCAAGTCAGAATTCCTGCTCATAATGTCCAAAAAATGTCCATCTCGCAGCCATTTTCGAACAGAAAAACGTTGGGATTTCCTGTTTGAAAATACATGAGAAGGATGTTCTTGTGCTGAAAATGTCCAAAATGATCAGCCATTTTTCAAAATGAAATGTCCAAAATATGAACGCCAAAAAAGTAGGCACAAAAACATCTGTCTGGCATCATTTGTACAAAAATGGCCACACAGACATCCCTGCAGAGCAGAGGGACAACTTAGTGGGTACAAATCCCACCTTAGTTCCTTTATTATTTGTTGTGAGCTCTCCAGGAACAGAAAAAAAACTATTGTACCTAAAGGTACACCACCACAATAGCCATCACGCTTGCAGGTATCTTATAAATTCAGCTACAACAGGTACTTCTAAGTTCCAGGAGGACTCACATATTTGTATAGAAATAAGAGTTAAAGTGGGAGTTACACCTGGGTAGTATCACTGTAATATTTCGGAATAAGTAGGATCTGTTATCAATAATACTGTCACCTCCTACCCGTATGCAACGTATTTGTTGGAAACCATTAATGTAACAATAAAGTGGAGAAAAAAAGACCTCAGGTTACTCGGCTGATCCTCGTTTTCAAAGGACAAGCCTTTTGTATAATGAGGAGGCCTTATCAGTCATGGGTCTCAAAAAAAACTCCACTCAATAATTTATAAAATTCTAGTTCCAACAAACAGATGCATGAGAGACTCTGTTTATAAATACATTCAAGCTTGGCAAAAGTACTTATCTTCATATAAGGATGCTTAGAAAGTCCAGCCGTATTCAAAATATTCTTTTAACATTCGAAAGGTCCCGACAGGGAAGCCCTGTTTCGCTAGATGTAGTAGCTGCTTCAGGGGAATCTTTCACACTGTACACAATCCCAAGCCTGTAAAAAATCTCCGTCTCCAATCTCACTGGAACAGAAAATGGCGGACAGCTTCTACATACCCATGAAAGGTTTAAATACTCAGCGTCCGACGTCATTTCGTTTCCATCCAATCAGACGGAGCGCTGATCAAAGAAACGCTTTCCACTCAATCGCCAGGCTTGGGATTGTGTACAGTGTGAAAGAGTTACACCTGGGTCCCATTGTTCAAACTCCTCTGCACTGACTTCTAGGCTAGTCCTTATATTTGCTTGCTGCTTTATTAGAAATGGACATAATACCTGTATCTGTCATAGAGCCTGGTATCCTCTGTCACTTTCACTTCTTAAGGAGATAGAAGGGTGGGTCTGTAACCACTGGGACATTAAGGAGGAGTCATGGCTTCACCCCTCCAATAGTCAGCTGCTCAATCAGGGCACCTTTTTGTATGTTGGATGTATGGTCTAGATAAAAACATCCTTCATTTTTTACCTTGGACGTTCCTTTCTGTTCCATTTTGGGTCTGCCCTAGTCACCCCCTATCTATTTGTATGAGCTGCAGTGTAAAATGTCCAAATTCTGCCTTTCAAAAATCACAATTCAGCTATTTTCCTGCAGATTAACTTTTCTGGCCATTTTGAGATGTCCATCTGCTTTGAAAATGAGTGCCGTGGTGTATCACTTTACACAAGAAGATTTAGGATACCTGAGAGCATTAGTTCACAAAGAGAGGGATCAGTGATACAATCTTGAGTTCTTTAAAGAGGTGACAAAAGTAGTGAATCGGAAGAGTGCAGTAGACATTGTCTTGGCATGCAACCAAAACATATGTATGGTTTGTTATAGGTCCTTTTCATATTCTTTTCCTGATCTTCAGATATTTGAGGTTTTTGTTTTGTTTTTTTAGTTTGATTCAAACATATTGAGGGGCATAATCGAAAGGGGCGCCCAAGTTTTTCTGAGGACATCCTCGCAGGACGTCCCTGTGAAGGGGCAGGGAAACCCGTTTTATCAAAACAAGATGGATGTCCATCTTTTGTTTCGATAATACGGTCGGGGACGCCCAAATCTGGAAATTTAAGTCAACCTTAGAGATGGTCATCCATAGACTTTGTCGTTTCTGATTTTTGGCAGTACTGGAAACAAAGGACTGCCATCTCAGAAACGACCAAATGCAAACCCTTTGGTCATGGGAGGAGCCAGCATTCATAGTGCACTGGTCCCCTGACATGCCATGACACCAACCAGACACCCTAGGGGGCACTGCAGTGGACTTCACAACTTGCTCCCAGCTGCATAGCTCTCATACCTTGTGTGCTGAGCCCCCTCAAACCCACTCCCCACAACTGTAAACCACTACCATAGCCCTAAGGGATGAAGGGGGGGCACCTACATGTGGTTACAGTGGGTTTCTGGTGGGATTTGAAGGTCTCACATTTACCACCACAAGTGTAACAGGTAGGGGAGGATGGGCCTGGGTCTGCCTGCCTGAAGTGCCCTGCACCCACTAAAACTGCTCCAGGGACCTGCATACTGCTGTCATGGAGCTGGTTATGATATTTGAGGCTGGCATAGAGGCTGGCAAAAATATTTTTTAATTTTATTTGAGGGTGGGAGGGGGTTAGTGACCACTGGGGGAGTAAGGGGAAGTGATCCCCGAATCCCTCCGGTGGTCATCTGGTCATTTAGGGCACATTTTTGTGGCTTGGTCATAAGAATAAAAGGACCAAATAAAGTCGTCCAAGTGTTCGTCAGGGACACCCTTCTTTATTCCATTATCGGTCGAGGATGCCCATGTGTTAAGAACGCCCCAGTCCCGCCTTCACTATGCCTCCAACATGCCCCAACCCCCCACCCCCACCCCCCGTAAACTTTGGTCATCCCCATGACGGAAAACAGTTGAGAACTCCCAAAATTGGCTTTCAATTATGCTGATTTGGGCGACCCTGTGAGAAGAACGCCCATCTTGCGATTTGTGTCGAAAGATGGGCGCCCTTCTCTTTCGAAAATAAGCCTGATGGAGGGGGATAACTAAGGGCTCCCATCTCTAAGGATGTCCTGGCAAAGGGGCGGGAAAACAACTATAATCGAAACAAGATGGGCATCCATCTTTTGTTTCGATAATACGGTCGGGGACCCCAAATATCAACATTTAGGTTGACCTTAGAGATGATCGTCCCCGGTTTTCAGCCATAATGGAAACCGAGGACGCCCATCTCAAAAACGACCAAATCCAAGGCATTTGGTTGTGGGAGGAGCCAGCATTTGTAGTGCACTGGGCCCCCTGACATGCCAGGACACCATCCGGACACCCTTGGAGGCACTGCAGTGGACTAACTGATGCACTAACTGAATGAAAAAAGCCCTTCCCTTACCGATCCCTTAGCGATTCAGAAAGGAACGGGCATGCATGAATGAAATCGCATGCAAATGAGCTGTTTGCTGTTAGCTCATTTGCACATGATTTCCTTCCTAAGGAGGGTTATCAATAGAAATCAAACAAAATAAAACATGGAAAAGAAAATAAGATGATACCTTTTTTATTGGACATAACTTAATACATTTCTTGATTAGCTTTCGAAGGTTGCCCTTCTTCGTCAGATCGGAAATAAGCAAATGTGCTAGCTGACAGTGTATATAAGTGAAAACATTCAAGCATTACTATGACAGTCTGACAGGGTGGGAGGATGAGGGTGGGTAGGAGGTATGCATGGGGACATCAAAGCATATCATTGATATTCTAACAGGATAGGTGTGGATAGGTGAGGGGAGGGTGATCAACAGAGAAATACAGTTTTATGGTTTACTTACTATTGAGCTAGCAGTAAGGTCTCACATGTTAACCAGGCAGTAATGATCTATTTGTGTACAATGCCGATTACCAACCGGTTACCGCCAAACGCTGGAAAAGTTCTAGCGCGTTTAGTGGACACAAATAAAAACCGTTTTGTGGACACACACCCAGGCCATGTGGCAGTTCAAAATTGAAGTGCATAGGACGTGTGTAGGTACCTACACGGCTTAGTGAAAGGGCTCCTCAGTTTAATATCTCTCAGTTCATATCATTCTATTACCATATTTTTTAATATTCCATATTCATAATATTGTAAATACTTGCAGACTCAGTCTTAAGAAAAATACAAATTCCCTCTTATCTACAAAGAGTGATCCTTTCCAATGCCAGAGTTCACAACTGGAGAGTGCATTAATCCCAGAGCTGACTTGCAATCATAGCAGCGCTAAATCCACACCAGCAGAAGACCCCTCATGTTATCAGAGTCATGACGGCTAACATAGAGTGCCAACCCACATGCTAGCTGACATAGCTGGTCACTCCTGTGACCTACTCATGCTATGCCCAGTTCCTGATCCTCCCCATGTTACACAGCTAGCATGTTTTTATGTCACAGCTTAGTAAAAGAGTCCCTTCATTCTTAACATAAAATAGTTCAGTCCATTACTAAATAAAAAGCTCCATCAGCTGAGTTCAGGTATCCAGGCAAGTATTTTTCCACCTTCATTGCACACATTAAGCTATATTTGATCACATTATCACCCCTTAATTATAGTACAAATGTTTCAGACACTGTAGCCCAATAATATACCATTAAAGTAATACCTTCAGTTTGCCAGTTCCACTGTACTTCTTCTTTTTTTGTTTTTAATGATGTATCTCTACATCTATCAAACGTTTAAGACATAGATGGCTATTGGCATCATTATCCAGATTACTATCTGGACATCTTAGGAGAGAAATGTATAAGATGTTATTTTAAAGTCTCCCTACAGATGTCTATGCTGCATAATCAACTGGTACTTGAAAAATATCATCAGTAATTGCATATAGTTCTGAAATTAAATGATTTTATTTGGTACAAATGGATACCAGAAGAACCAGCATGACCAAAGCAGAATCCTAACATGTGTGCTAATCCATCATACAACAATAGGATACAACATTACATTATTTCACATTTCTGACCTACATTAGCCGTTAACCCCAGGTTTCTATATAGTGTGACATAACTTGCACCCGCAAATCCGGTCATATTCTGGATTTCCGCATGCAACTTAATTAGCTAACAAGCCAATCAGTGCTGATAATTGCCAATTAACAGGCAATTATTGATACTAATTAGCATTAATTAGAAATTGTGCATAGTTTTTAGAGATGTCCATGACCTGCCTATTCCATGCCCATGGCCACGGCACTTTTCTATTCCATGCCCATGGCCACGGTGCTTTTCAACTATGCACCTTAGGCGGTTAGCTTAGCGGAGTTTAAAAAAAGGTTTGGATGGCTTCCTAAAGGAAAAGTCCATAGACCGTTATTGAATGGACTTGGGGAAAATCCACTATTTCTGGGATAAGCAGTATAAAATGTTTTGTACTTTTTGGGGAACTTGCCAGGTATATTGTGACCTGGATTGGCCACTGTTGGAAACAGGATACTGGGCTTGATGGACCTTTGCTCTTTCCCAAATTTAATTACCTCACTAGTTACTCCCATATCTAGGTCATTTATAAATACAGTTAATACCTCGGTTTTCATTGACTTTGGTTATCATCGGTTTCGGTTTTCGTACATTTTCTCAGCAACAAATTTGTCTCAGATTTTGTCGGCGTGATTTGGGGAAGTCCATGGGTTTGTGGTAAGGATGTGGAAGAGTTGGTGGATGACCACAGTGAAGAACTCACCACTGAAGAGCTGCAAGACCTTCACCTAGTGCAACAGACGGCAGATGAAAAAGTTGCCTCGGTTTTTGTCGGTTTCGGATTTCGCCGATTGTTTTCGGACGGATTATTGACAAAAACCGAGGTATCACTGTATGCAAAAAAGCAGCGGTCCGAGCACAGACCTCTGGGGAATTCCACTAACTACCCTTCTCAATTGAGAATACTGACCATTTAACCCTACTCTCTGTTTTCTATCTTTTAGCCAGTTTTTAATCCACAATAGAACACTACCTCCTATCCCATGACTCTCTGATTTCCTCTGGAGTCTTTCATGAGGTACTTTGTCAAACGTCTTCTGAAAATCCAGATACACAATCCAGTTTATTTTCAAAGGAGAAGGGCGCCCATCTTCCGGAGATGGTCGCCCTTCTCATAAAGGCGGTCAAATCGGTATAATCGAAAGCCGATTTTGGCCAGCCTCAACTGCTTTCCGTCGCAGGGACGGCCAAAGTTCAAGGGGGCGTGTCGGCGGTGTACCGAAGGCAGGATGGGGGCGTGGTTAAGAGATGGCCATCCTCGGCCGATATTGGAAAAAAGGGTGGCCCTGACGAGCATTTGGCCGACTTTACTTGGTCCCTTTTCATTCACTACCAAGCCTTGAAAAGGTGCCCAAACTGACCAGATGACCACCGGAGGGAATCGGGAATCACCTCCCCTTACTCCCTCAGTGATCACCAACCCCCTCCCACCTCCCCCCCAAAATTAAAAACATTTTTTGCCAGCCTCTATGCCAGCCTCAAATGTCATACTCAGCTTCATCCCAGCACTATGCAGGTCCCTGGAGCAGTTTTTATTGGGTACTGCAGTGCACTTCAGGCAGGTGGACCCAGGCCCATCCCCCCCTACCTGCTAAACTTGTGGTGGTAAATGGGAGCCCTCCAAAACCCACCAGATACCCACTGTACCCACATGTAGGTGCCCCCCTTTACCCTTTAAGGGCTATGGTACTGTTGTACAGTTGTGGGTAGTGGGTTTTGGAGGGGGTTGGGGGCTCAGCACCCAAGGTAAGGGAGCTATGTACCTGGGAGCAATTTGTGAAGTCCACTGCAGTGCCCCCTAGGGTGCCTGGTTGGTGTCCTGGCATGTGAGGGGGGATCAGTGCACTAGGAATGTTGGCTCCTCCCATGACCAAATGGCTTGGATTTGGTCATTTTTGAGATGGCCGGCTTCGGTTTCCATTATTGGCGAAAACCAAAGCCGTCCATCTCTAAGTCCGGCGATCTCAAAATTTAGGTTGACCTAAATGTTGAGATTTGGCCAGCCCCAACCGTATTATCAAAACGAAAGATGGACGCCCATCTTTTTCGATAATACGGTTGGCTCCGCCTCTTCCCGGGGCCGTCCCCAGAGATGGGCACCCTTAGAGATGGGCGCTCCCATTCGATTATGCCCCTCAATATCAACCGACTTACCTTTAGCCACATGTTTGTTCACCCCTTCAAAGAAATGTAGTAGATTGGTGAGGCAAGATTTCCCTTCACTAAATACATGTTGACTTTGTCTCATTAATCCATGCTTTTGAATATGCTCTGTAATTTTGTTCTTAATAATAGTCTCTACCATTTTGCCCGGCACCAACGTCAGACTCACCGGTCTATAATTTCCTGGATCTCCTCTGAGGGATCGGAAGTGGTAGTCGTGGGTGGAAGTGGTAGTTGTGGGTGGCGCCCATACACCATAAAAAATGGAGCCGTATGAGGGGCAGTGTGGAAGCCAGGGCCGGTCTTAGCAAGTGCGGGGCCCTATGCAGACCAATTTGACGGGGCCCCACCCTAGCCCCGCCCCACCCTAGCTCCGCCCCCACCCTAGCTCCAGAGCCGGCCACCCCTCCCTCCGAGCTCCAAGGCCCCCAGCTCCAGGGCTTGTCGATCCTGCACAGTCAATGCCAACTGAAAACCATGTCTTTTTCACAAACACAGATACACCCTAATCCACTATAGAATAAGTAGTAATATTTAAACTTTCTATTTAGACAAAAATTAAACTGAACCCCCAAGATGCCAGACTCTGCATACAATACAACACCACAGAAACAGAAAATGTCCCCTAGTACTGTGCAAAATATAAAGACAACAGATGTAAATTTGAAAAAAAACTAACAAATACCAATCACCACTTTACAAATTAACAAATAGAAATAAAACAAATATAGAAAATAAAATAATACCATTTTATTGGACTAATACATTTAGCTTTCAGAGGCCAAAACCTCTGTCCTCAGGTCAATACAGTATAGAGCTGTTACAGTATCCTATCCTGACCTGAGGAAGGGGGCTTTGTTCTCCGAAAGTTTGTCAAAATGTATTAAAATTAGTCCAATAAAAAGATTACCTTATTTACATGTTCTATTATAAACATTTATTAACACAGCTACAATACTATATCCTAAAGCAAAAAAATAAAAATATATATTTTATTTACAGTTTGTCGTCTCTGGTTTCTGCTTTCCTCATCTTCTTTTCACTGTCTTCCTTCCATCCAGCATCTGTCTTCGCTCTCTCTCTGCCATCCAGTGTCTGCCCTCTCTGCTGTCCCCTCCATCCAATGTCTGCCCTCTCTCCCTGCCCCTTTCGTGCACATCTGCCCTCTATCTCTGCCCCTTCCATTCACTGTCTGCCCTTTCTATCCCTTCCATCCACTGTCTGCCCTTTCTCTCTGCCCCTTCAATCCACCATTTGCCCTCCCTCTCCCATCCATCCGGGTCTGCCCTCCCTCTCGCTCCCCCTTCCATCCAGGATCTGCCCCTCTCTCTGCCCCTTTTTTTCAGCCCCCAGTTCCAGCCCCACTATCCCACCAGTCCCCCGTTTCAGCCCCAGCCCTTTTCTCCCACCAGTCCCGAGCTTCAGCCCCCAGCCACTCCTCCCTGTCCCCTTTTCAGCCCCGTTTCAACCCCAGTCCCCAGCCCTTTTCTCTCACCAGTCCCAAGCTTCAGCCCCAGCCACTTCTCCCTATCTCCTTTTCAGCCCCCAGTACCCACAGTTTCAGCCCCTGCCCCTTTTCAGCCTCCAGTCCCAGCACTAGCCCCCTTATCCCACCTACCCTCCTTTTCAGCCCCCAGTTCCAGCCCCCTTCATCCACATGCCTTGTATTAGAGCCCCCCTTTTCAGCCCCAGAACCATTCTCCCACCTGACCCACGCATGCCCTATTTTCCCACCAGCCCCATGCATGGCCCCCATTTCCCATATGGCCCCTTCTCAAACCCCAGTTCCAGCCCCCTTCTCCCATCTGAGAACCCCCATCCCACACCCTTCTCCCATCTGAGTCCCCCTTACCCCATCCCCCCATCTGAGAACCCCCACCCTGCAACCTTTTCCCATCTGAGTCCCCCTTACCCCTCCCCCATCTGAGAACCCCCACCCTGCAACGTTCTCCCATCTGAGTCCCCCTTACCCCCTCCCCCCAACTGAGAACCCCCATCCCACACCCTTCTCCCATCTGAGTCCCCCCCCGACCCGACCCGACCCACCTACCAACTCCTGCTGCACCCACTAACTTTAAAAAAAAAATTGAGAATTGCTGAGTAGCAGGTAGCGCCTCGCCTCTGCCCTGCTAGTAAAAATCTCCTGCACGTCGTCGGGCCAGCCTTCCCGCATTAAGTCCCGCCCTCCTCTGAGGTAATAGGCTCCTCCCACATTAAGTCCCACCCTCCGCTGAGCGGGGGGCCCTATGCGGCCGCCTCGGTCGCCTCGCCCTAAGACCGGCCCTGGTGGAAGCCATTGTTATAGGCAAATTTGGCCCAGGGGAGTATTAGTGCACATTCACAAGCAGGTCTTGAGAGTTTGATTGACCCGTTCCACCAGTCCATTGGTCTGTGGGTGGTATGTGGCTGAGAAATGGGTGGTGATGCCAACAGCAGAACACAGAGCTCTCCAGAACCTAGAAGTGAATTGTGATCCCCGATCACTTATGACTCAGAGAGGGAGACCATGAAAATGGAAAATATGCTGGATGAAAACCTTGGCAAGAGTGGCAGCCAAAGGGAGAGATCTCATGGGAATAAAATGGGCCATTCGAGAAAATCGGTCCACCACGACCCAAATGACCGTGTGGCCTTGGGAAGGTGGTAAATCCGTAACAGTACCCTTCCTGGTCAGTGTGGAAAGAGGGGCAGTTATGAGGGAGTATTGGTGGGTGAATTGTTGATAGTAGTTAGCAAACCCCAACAAACGTTGTAAGGCCCGAAGACCCTGGGGCATGGGCCAATCCTGTATAGCTCAGAGTTTGGTGGGGTCCATTTGGAGGCCCTCCGAAGAGACGGTCCAGCTTATAATCGAAAGAGAAAAACGATTATATTGCGACCCAAATCAGGAGATGGGCGTCTTTCTCCCTTGGGCTCCCAAATCGGTATAATCAAAAGCCAATTTTGGGCGTTTCCAACTGCAATCCGTCGCGGAAATGGGTAAAGTTGATGGGGGCGTGTTGGAGGCGTGGTGAAGGCGGAACTGGGGTGTGGTTATCGGCCGAGGAGAGCTGGACGTCTTTAGCTGATAATTGAAACAAAAAAGGCGTTTTTACCGCGATTTTAGGTCTCTTTTTTTGGACCTTTTTTTTCACAAACGGGTCCCAAAAAAGTGCCCCAACTGACCAGATGACCACTGGAGGGAATCGGGGATGATCTCCCCGGACTCCCCCAGTGGTCACTAACCCCCTCCCACAAAAAAAAAACACTTTACAAACTTTTTTTCCAGCCTCTATGCCAGCCTCAAATGCCGTACCCACCTCTATGACAGCAGAATGTGTTCTATCATGTGACAGCCTTTCCTTGGTTCTGATATGGCTCTCGGGTGAGTGTGACACCTTTTCTGTTATGTGCACTGCAGAGTCACATCAGCAACGCATTGTGGTGGGTGTATGGTATTGGGCTCCGTGATTCCACTAGCTTGTGGCAAATGCTCACGATGTTGGTAGTTGGTAGGATCCACTCCCATGGTGCTTTCCCCCCTGCTTACTGGGTCAGAGTGTGCCCTGTTTTGTTTCCAGTAGTCCATGAGGTAGTGGCCATTTTTGTAAGCCAGTTTTAGATCTCTTTCATGTGTTAGCCATGTTACAGAACTTAGTTCTTCCCTTGAATGTGGCTGAAAGAGGGCATTTGTACACCATTCTGCCAGCTCTGACCTACTGCTCATCTCAGTACCAGGGAGACTCGTTGCCAGTGGGGCACAACCTCTGATCTGCAGTTAACTGTGAGTAAGCGTGCTTATTCCAATAAAGGACGTTTTCGGAGAGATTAGTCTTCAGGTGTCAACTGCTGTGCCAATGTTATATAGCAGCAACCAGTCCTAGAGGCCTGCGTGTATGCAGGTCCCTGGAGCACTTTTAGTGGGTACCGCAGTGCACTTCAGCCAGGCGGACCCAGGCCCATCCCCCCTACCTGTAACACTTGTGCTGGTAAATGGGAGGCCTCTAAAACCCACTGTGTCCACATGTAGGTGCCCCCTTCACCCCTAAGATCTATGGTAGTGTTGTACATTTGTCGGTAGTGGGTTTTGGGGGAGGGTGGCTGGGGGCTCAGCATCCATGGTAAGGGAGCTATGCATGTGGGAATGTTGTCTGAAGTCCACCGCACTGACCTCTAGGGTGCCCAGTTGGTGTCCTGGCATGTCAGGGGTGAGAGTGTACTACGAATCCTGGCCCCTCCCACGACCAAATGGCTCGGATTAGGACGTTTTTGAGCTGGTCATTTTTAGTTTCCATTATCGCTAAAAAAAACAAAAGCCCAGCTGAAAAATGTCCATTTTTTCGAAAATACAGTCTGTCCCGCCTCTTCACGTACCCGTTTTCGGACATAGACGCCCATGGAGATAGGCGTTCGCATTCAATTATGCCCCTTGATATATCCGAAAAATGGAATAGACCATTGATGAAACAAGCACTTCTCTGGTTTGGCGAAGAGACGGTAGTCCCGGAGGCATTGGAGAACTGTGTGTACATGACGAGGGTGGTCCTGAACAGAAGCAGAAAAAAATAGAATATCATCCAGGTAAACTATTACTGAGGAGTAAAGAAGATCTTGAAAAATTAAGTTTATGTATTTCTGAAAAAACGCTGGAGCATTGCAAAGACCGAACGGCATAACTAGATATTCAAAATGTCCTTCATGAGTATTAAAAGTGGTCTTCCATTCGTCCCCATGGTGGATTCAGACCAGATTGTAGGTGCTTCAGAGATCCAGCTTGGTAAAGATAGACGCTCTCTGCAGACGGTCAAAAAGCTCTGGAATAAGGGGGAGCGGGTACCAATTCTTAATGGTTATTTCATTAAGACCCCAGTAGTCGATACAGGGTCACGGAGAGCCGTCTTTCTTGGTCACAAAAAAGAAACCTGCCCCCACTGGAGATGAGGAGGGTCTGATGAAGCCCTTTTGGATGTTTTCACGAATGTACTCCCACATGGCAGTAGATTCCTCCCAGGAGAGGGTATACAGCCAGCCCCGAGTTGGAGTCTTGCCGGGAAGCAATTCAATGGGGCAGTCAAAAGGACGATGTGGAGGAAGGGAATCAGCATCCTGACCATTGAAGACATCTTGGAAATCACGATATTCCACAGGAAGGGAGGTATTACAGGGGAGCAAGAGCCCTGGGGAGGCAGTAATAGTTCTCAGAGAAGGAACCACTGGTGTGAGACAAATAGAAAAACATTGGGAACCCCAACTGCCAATATCATTAGTGGTCCAGCTGATATTAGGTGAGTGTTGTCATAACCAGGGCAGGCCCAAAATAACAGGATGGACGTCCCGGGGAAGAACCAGAAGATGATTTTCCTCCTTATGTAAAATCCCGACATGCATCTGCAACGGCAGAGTGACATGGGTAATCGAGTAGGGTAGAGTTAGTCCCTGAATAGGAGACTGGCGTCAATAACATTTTCTCCAACCCCAGAATCAATCAAAGCCACAGTGTTAATACTGAGTTCCTTCCTGCGCAGGGAAATAGGGACGGACACAAGATTATCCAGAAGAGGTGAAAAACAACCCAGAGCCAACAACCTTGGGTTATGGCATTTCCTGGTTTATTTGGACAATGTCTTAGGAATTGGCCAGCCTGCCCACAGTAGAGGCAAAGTTGATTGTCCCAAAGGCGAGTCCTCTCCTCAGAGAGGCGATGCCGTCCGATAAGCATTGTCTCTTCAGGGACTCCAGAAATAGAACTTGATGCACCTTTGGAAGAAGAAGGGCGCGGCATCCGAGGAGATGGTCTCTGAGAGCGGCGCTGAGTAGAGCATTCCAGTGACCTTTCTTGAAACCGTACGTTGACACGGACACAGAGGGTGATCAGAGCATCCAAAGCATTCGGAAGTTCCCGGCCGGCCAGTTAATCTTTAATCCGATCGTTGAGTCCTTGCCAGAAAACTGCAGTAAGGGCCTCTTGGTTCCATCCTACTTCTGAAGCTAGGGTTTGAAAGCGAACAGCATAAGCACCAACAGAACAATTGCCTTGTGGAACTCATAGAAGTTCTGCAGCTGCAGAGGAGGGCTGTCCCGGCACATCAAAAACTAACCAGAAACGGTGAAGAAATTCTCCAAGATCAGTGAGTAAAGGGTTCCGTTGCTCCCAAAGAGGAGAGGCCCAAGCCAAGGTGAATACCAAGTAGAGCACTGCTAAGCCTGGTACTTGGACCAGGTTCTGCTTGGCGGCTGGACAACCCCGGGTTTCACCTGCGCTGACTGCCATTTCCCAGAGGTTGAGCCCCTAGGTGTGGACGGCCTGCAGGACTTACAAGACAGAGCTGGAAGCGGGGTGGTGAACATATCAACCAGGCAGGCAGCAGGCAAGAGAGTGATCCAGATACAGGCAATGTCAACAGGCAGGCAGCAGGCAGGAGAGAAAACCAGGCATGGGCAAAGTCAGTAGGCAGGCAGCCGGCAAGAGAGTAATCCAGGTACAGGCAAAGTTAGTAGGCAGGCAGCAGGTCAAGAGAATAATCCAGGTACAGGCAAAGTCAGCAATGAGGGACAAAGAAGAGAAGGAGCACACTACTGAGCAAGTAACACCTACCAAAGTAGAAGCCGAAGCATGGAGTCGAAGAGGAGCTCAGCTGATAAAGTGCTGGCTTCTGACATCAGCAGGGACCAGCAGGGAGAAGGAGCTCAGCCATAGGACAAGAGCAGGGAAAGAAGGAACCAGAAGACCAATAGGAGAGAAGCAAGGGAAGCCAGGCAGAGAGAGAGAGCAGACACAGGTGGGTGGAAGCAAAGCAATCAAGGAGCCTGCAGCCAGAGAAGAACTACACACACATGGCTAAGGGCTGTGCCAGTCAAGTGTGTATGTCGATGGGACCCCGTGCAGCCTGAGGACGCTGCTTGCGTTGAGGTAAGGGACATGACATTTACATGCTACTATAGTTCATTCCTAAAGAAACTATATTTATTTATTTATATTTAAGATTGTTTAGTATCTATGGTGGGGATGTTATCAACATAGAGATTTTTTTTAACATGCGATTTTATCACAGGGTCCCATTTTTTGCAGTGAGACCATGTGCTAAAATACCACATTGATAACTTAACTCCCTTAGGGTCCCTTTTACCAAGCTGTGGCAAAAGGGGGCCTGCACTGGGTCGGCACATATTTTTCACGTGTACCGAGGCCCCCTTTTACCACAGCAGGTAAAAGGGAAGTCTCTCTTTCCTGCAGGAAATGGTTCTGCAGCAAGTAAAGCACTTGCCGCGCAGCCATTTTGGGGGGACTCTTACCGCCACCCACTGAGGTGGTGTTAAGGGTTTCTGCACTAACTCAGCAGCAACTGGACAGTGTATGGCACTGCCCAATTACTGCCGGATATTTTTGTAGTGCCGGATATGACAATACGCTAAGGGTGGGAAGTACCACTGGGCTACTGCGGTAGTCCGGCAGTGCTTCCTGTTTAGCAACTGGTAAGCCTGCGTTGGGCTTGCCGTAGCTTAGTAAAAGGGACTCTTAATTTTGCTACTGTAGCTATTGAAAATATAATTTAACTCATTTCAATAACATCAACTTTTTCTGAAACCTGCCATATTCAAAAATCTTTCTGCCCAAGATACTGTATCTTTTGGATAACCTTGGGGCACCCCTGTTTAGCTCTTATGAATTTCATTAGATATTACCAATGTGTGGCTGGTACAGTAAATTGGCTCCATTCACACAAAATCATTTTGACTTCTGAAGTAAATAATGAGAAACATTCAGATTGTGTTTATAGATTCACCAGTTATTTGTGAAAAAAAACATTTGGCAATCTGAAAAAGTATTTGGAGTACTCAGTAAGAAAATCTATGATAGATACTGCATTTTCCCTCAGCTTTTATTCATCTCACATAAACCGTAGAGTTGAATACATTTACTGCTGACTGAGTTTGATATAAATCAGGCTTGGAATGCTGCCACAGTCACACAGTTCTCACTGATTCCTATGGGCACAATTTTGACACTTTTTACAACTTTTTACACTTGAGAAAAACAAGGAAAGCTATATTCAACAAAGCCTCTTATTTTATTCTATCAGATAACACATCTAGATATATTTTAGTACCTTCACCTAATTTGAAAGCATGACTAGTATATTGGATGCTGTAAAACATTTTCAAAAAGTAGCACTTCCTTCTAAGTAGGAGATCGTGTTGTATTCTGTTTAACCGAAAAAAAAAAAGAAGGGAAAACCCCTACAAATCAAGGCACAGAGTGAAAACCAAAGTAAGGAAGGACCAATACAATTCCAGCTCAAGGGTAAAAAGCAACTCTATTAGTCGGATTCAAGAAGATACTTTTCAAGGCTGTACCTTGTGACCACGCTTTTTGAAGCTTACAATTTAGTTGCAGCACACAATATTTTACTCTGTTGGTATTAGCATTACCAAGGACACTGTTTTCTTTTTTTTTTTTTTTGTTGCGCACCTTGTAAAGTGTCTGCATGAGTATCAGGCTCATTTTCAAAAGAGAAAAATGTCCAGAAAGTGTACTCACATATTGGTGCTCCCTTCACCTGTAAGGGCTATGGTAGTGGGTTTTGGGTGGGTTTTGTGGGGCTCAGCAGACAAGCTAAGGGAACAATGGTGAGATGTGTACCTGGAAGCATTTTATAAAGTCCACTACAGTACCACCAAGGATGCCCTATTGCTTTACTGCAATGTCACTTTTCCACTACTCTACCTGATGCCAAGCTTTCTATTTTTTTTAATAACATCTGAGCCTTGTGTCTATCAGTAGATTTGGGCTTTGGATTCAGATCTATAGATAAAAAGGAGGTCTCATTACATATATCTAAATACCAGAGTGCTATTTTTCCATACTTTATAGCAGGAGTGTACATTCTCTAATTACCTGTCCCAAAACAACTGAAGCTTTTTCTTCCTCAGTGCATATAAATGGTTTCAAACCTGTGTGGATTCTCTGATGCCCTGCGAGGCTTTCTTTCCAAACAAAGCTTTTACCACACTCAGAACATGTAAATGGTTTTACTCCCGTGTGTATTCTCTGGTGCATTGTGAGATTTACCTTCTGACCAAAGCTTTTATCACACTCTATACATGCAAATGGTTTCTCTCCTGTGTGGCCTCTGTGATGCACTTTGAGATTTACATTACAAACAAAGCATTTACCACACTTAGAACATGTGAATGGTTTCACTCTGTTGTGGATTTTCTTGTGTATTTTGTACGTTTTGCATTTGGATGTTTTTTTGCTTGAAAATGGACCAAAAAATAAAACATCCAAATTACAAAATGCGTTTTTAAACACCATTTTCAAAAGGAAAATATAGACTTTTTTTTATAGAAAATTACCTTCTTTCCTTTTTGATATACATTAGGTGTATATCCCTGTTATTCTATAACAACATATATTAATTTTAGAAATGCCCCTGTTCTGCCCATGATCCTCCCATTTCCATGCCTCCGTGCCTAAATTTACATGTGTAAAGTTCAATTAAATTTAATTAGTGCAAATAATTGCTTGTTAAAAAGCCAATTATTGGTGTTAATTATTTTGTTATTTAATTAATTTGTGCACAGAAATTGGGCATGTGTTAAAATTTATATGCACAGCTTTTGACAACTTTTACAGAACTAAGGGGTAGATATTTTGTTCTTACGTTTCTGCAAGGCCTTTGACACTGTTCCCACATAGATGATTTATAAATGCAGATGGTACCAGGGTGGTCAGTAAGAATTTTCAGTATACTGTCACTGAAAATTAATGGATAAAGCACTTATATGTTTAGTGTCAACTTCTGAACATCACTGCCCCATACTGAGTGTTCTTGGCATAGGCCCTAAAGAAACTGAGTCAGAAACTGGTTGAGTGTGAGACAACAAAGGGTTGAGGACTGGGAGGAGTTACTAGGGGTTTGCCACAGGGATCGGTCCTTGGTGTAGTTCTTTTCAACATTTTTGTTATAAGTTTTGGTATCACCACAAAAAGATAAACCTTTCCCAACAGCCTTTCCATAATTTCACGTATGCAAATGTTAACGCAGGAGTATAGACTGAGTCTTAATGTACACCACTGGTAATAGCCCTATCAGCAGAGTGAACTCCATTTACCATTACCCTCACGTCACCTACCATTCAAACAATTTCTTACCCAGTCATTCACTTTAAGGATCATACTGATGATGTTGAGTTTATATAAAGTATCTGATGTGGAACCATGTCTAAAGTCCTGTCGAAATACAAGTGTACCACATTCAGCAGTCGCCCCCCATCCAATTGTTTGGTCACTCTGTCATTAATCAGATGTAAGATTTCTAATAAAACCATGCTGCTGCAGATCCTGAGATTCATCAAATTCCAGAAACTAACTATACTTTTGGCAGAATTTCCATAACTTTACTCACCATAGAGGTCAGGTTAACTACTAACTCCCATCGTGTTCCTTTTTTTTTTCCACGTTAGTGGAGGGGAAGCACATCTATCCCTCTCCAGTCCTCTGAGACAATTCCAGACTCCAAAGTAGCACTGAGAATGTCAGACAGCAGAGTCACCATTTATTTACAATGTATTTAACATAAAAGTATTTATGTAATGGAAACAGCCTGATGGCTAAATTTCCATTATGGATTTATTGTAATTTCTTCCTAGTGATGACCTAGTTCTCTAATATTGTAATCTGCATTGATCTGTTTTGGGTAAATAGCGGAATATAGATTGTATTATATTGAATATCCCATCCAGCCACACCACTTTGATAATTTACAGTTTAGTTAGCTCCTCAGAAACACAGCCTTCTGAAAATCATTCAAGGTCTTCCTCATTTCAGATCCTACTCCCAGCCTTTCAGCTGCTAAAACAGAAACCTTTGTTAAATGATTTTGCTTTTCTTGCTCTACATATTTCTCCCCTTCTCCTTCTGTGTCATAGTGCCACTTCTGTAAGTCCTCCTGTCAATAATATATCTAAAAAATATATTGCTCCTCCCCCCACTTTACTGTATTTTCTATTTTTACTTTCATTTGCAGCTTTATTTGTCCGTTTTTACCAGCTTCCCTTTGCTTCTTCAGATTCTGTTTTGTGTCTTCCTCTTTTTGCATTATCTTTTTCAGCAACTTCTTTTGGAAACCTTGGTGTCCTCCTTATCCTCTTACTTGTTTTTACTTTACCAATTAAAAAAAAGTTTTGTGCCCTTAACATATTTAATTAATTAATTTATTTATTTATTGATGTATTTATTTTTTATATTTATCCTGTTCTCCCAACAGAGCTCAGAACAGGTTACTAGAAAGCATAATCAAATAACAAACCAAAACCAAACAAAATCCATATAAAACATAAAATCCTAGAAATTAAAAATTCAATACAATTTGATTAAATTTAAAAAAAAAATCATAAAAATCATACATCATTATTAAAGTACAGTTCATGTTTCACCTAATTTTCCTAGAAATCTATAACCCTTAATTAAAAAGTGCAGTTTAAACAGCTTTCCTAAATCCCAATAAATCTTCAAAAGGCAGGAAGCTTATTCTAAGAAAAAGCAACTGGATAAGAATACACAGAAGAATGAGCTCATTCAAGATGAAAAGCCCTAGCTGAAGGAAGAACAAAGAATACAACACATGTTTTGGAATATATTTAAACATCGGATTCAAAAAATACTCAGGACCCATCCTTTCCCCACTGCTTTCCTGCATCACCCAAAGGTTCTCATGTTTCAAACCACTCCTTGGGTTATTCCCCCATCTTGATAAAGTAGTTTTCCTGAAATCTAAGACTCTTGCTTTTGAATGAACCATCATCATCCATTTCATTACCAGGTCCAGCATCGCCCTCTTCTATATGTTTCATTGCCAGTTTATTGAACAATTTTCCATGCAGAGGACGTGTGATTTCCTTATTTCTACATAACAACACAACTGGGATGCCCCAGTCAACATGCTGCTAATTGATATCATCTATCAATATCATTTGCCTTTTCATTGAGACAAGTGAATCTGTTTGTGAGAAGAAGTGGAATAGATGGTTTGATTTTTACTATTAGGGGTATACTGTGTTTTTACCCCTCTTAGTTCTTGTGCACCCATTTAGACTACCTAAAACCAGGCCTAAATATCTGCACTTAACTTAGGTGCAGATCGGGCGTATTCCATAATAGTGCGCATAGTTTTTTGGAATGCATACAACCCGTCCATTCCACACCCATGGCCATGTCCCCTTTTCAGCTGTACGCATTATAATTTACGCACACCATGTTATTGAATATGCCTTAAGGTTGTGTATGTAAATTCTAATTAAAACCAATTAGTGAGGCTAATTGGTTAAGTATCAATTATCAGCACTGATTGCCTTGTTAATCAATTAAGTTATGCACACAATTTGGCTGTATGGCCAAATTAGTGCGCACAACTTAAGGCTCCATATGTAGAATTTGGGAGATAGTGCCTCTCCCCCTCCCTTTCTTACTACCCTGTGCTTTCTGAATAAATGCCTGGTACACTAGTATCCCTTTAATAGTTCTCCATGTACATCATCTCTGTGACCACCACTATATCCAAATCATCATTCTACATTACAGCCCCACCCTATGGACATTAGTAAACAAAGTTTTCCAGATGATGCCCTTTTTTGTATTTCTAAACCACTTTTATGGGGTCAGTTTTAAAGTTAATTAAGAATACATATTATTTGCCCCTTAATACGCATTAAAACACAAAAATGTGTATTATATTATCATAATACATATCACTTAGGTTAACTTGGGAAATATAATAAGATGCAAAGCATGCAAAACATCTCTTTATTATGTAAATTGAATAACAATCAACTTTCAGTGAACACAGCAAAAATAATACTAGCTGAAAGCATTGGTTTGCTGGGGGCTAGAGTAGACCTTGTTTTCCACTCCCCAAAGATACCCCAGAACATCCCCCCAAAGAGCAAACGGCCCTTATATGACAGCTTGACCCTTCACAGTAGTACAACAAGACTACCACTAGGGGTCACCATTACAATTTAGAACTCAGCACTGGCAGGATTCTAAGAGGTAGGCCCAAAGGTGCCTTTGGAAGAGTATGGGGTCTTTTAGGGGGCTGTATGAGGAGAGTTGTGTCCAGGAAGGTGATTTTCAGGTGGTTTTGTTAAGAGGAGGTTTCTAGGGAGGCACCTTTGAGTGGGAGGTGGAGTGGGAAGCTCTGGCTCCTTTAAGAGTTTCAGGCTGTGAGTTAGTGATGCAGTGTTCCCAGAGATAATAAATAATACAGCTTCTAAGGTTGATTGCAAGCTCTGTTATTCTTCTACTACCAATGACCTGTGGCACTACGGTAGAAAGTGGCCTTAGAGTGTTCTTACGCGGGTCTTTCCCACATGCCAAGGCCACTTCTACTGCAGCCGGAAAATGACTGATTTCCTATTTTCTGAATTAAGGCCACACATTAATATTGCCTTTATTAAAAATTAGCACGTGGGCCTTACGGACATCTATTTCGTAGGCGGTAAGGCCTCATGTGGTAATCCTGCGCCAATCGGTTAGTGTGTGACAAAGTAGCTATGCAATCTGATTAAAGCAGAAGCACCCACAGACACACCCCCTCTGCAGTAAAATAAAATTTTATGTTTAGCACATGGTTTGCGTATGCAGATTGCTAAATTACCGCAGGACACCTCAGCGCATCCTTTGGTAAACACACACTAGTGCTTTCTGAAGCTTTGTAAAAGGAGCCCATCGTAAACTAAGGTTCTGTAATAGACCAAACTTTATCTCACTTTAATAAATACCTTCCTTAATGTTTTACTTTCTTGAGATTTTGTCCTTATCCTAATGAATATTCATGAGACAGATTTGCATACTATGAGGCTCATTTACAAACTTACATAGGTTACCATATAACATTGTAAGTCTATGTGTTTTGAAAATGAGTGCCCATATCTCATGCAAATTCCTGTGGAGTATACTAAAACCCCAATCTGTTTTGAAGAGTTATCAGTGAATACTACATAAGTATTACATTTTTCTCAAATGTATTCAAATAAAATAGATGTCTACATATAATAGGAAATGCAAAAGAGAGAAAAAGAAAAGAAAAAGATAAATACGTCTACTACAGTGATTTCTAATGATGCCTTATGTGCACTTGAAAGGTGTCTGTCTTCAAATTAAAACCTTAATTGTAATTCTTTGTTTGTTGCCAGTGGAATGCATTGTCTAGCACCTGTATTTGGAACTATTGACTCATTTTTGCACCCTGAAAAGTTGGCTCAGTACGGCATCAAGCCCTGTGTAACACTGTGTGAGCATTTTAATTCCCACTTCATTGACAAATTTGAGATTTGTTGACACCTGCTGTTTCAAATATTGACTTCTAGAGATCAGTGGGGTTTGAAGACACTAAAACAATGCTGTGCTGAATTAATAGCTCTAGCTATAAGAATTGTCAATAACTGTCAATAGTTTCTACCTGTTATTTAGATTTGATTTATAGTCAGATTGCTTAAAACTTTTAGGGCCCTGTATACTAAGCCACGCTAGAGGCTTATTAGCATTTTTAGCACACGCTAAGCATTTGTGCATACTAACCGTGTAGACACCCATAGTATTCCTATGGGTTTCTACATGGTTAGCACACACTAAGTTTTAGCATACGCTAAAAATGCTAGCACACCTTAGTAAATAGAGCCCTTAAATTGGGTCATAGATTATAGTATGTTGCCCTATAAATGTAATGACTAGTTATACAGTGTAAAAATAAAAGTAAAAAAACAACAACATTATTTTATTAAATGCGTCCTCTATGAGGCAGTTTTCAAATGTATTGTTGTAGAGTTTGTAGGGACTTTTGTGAGCTTGAAGGAGTAGTCTAGTGGTTAGAATAGTCTATAAACCAGTGAGACTAGGGTTTGAATCCCACAGATATTCCTCCGCCCTTGAGCAAAATGCCTAACCTTCCATTACCTCAGGTAAAGCTTAAATTATAAGCCCACTGGGGACAAGGAAATATTTGCTGTAGCTGAATGTAATTCACCTTGGACTACCATCAGAAAATCATATATAAAAAAAAAACATTTTTGATGTGCATAGTTTGTGCTAATGTTAAAAAAGAATGTATGCAAAAAAAAAGTATGTTAACTGTGTTAATGATTTGTTTTGTTCTTTTTCCATTTTGTGGACAGACAAAAGGGTATCATCACATCACACCTTTCTAGTGGTAGCTCAAGGCAATTATATTCAAGCACATTAGGTATTTTCCTGTCCCCAATCTAAGAGGCACACTAAAATATGGGATTAGCATCTTTTAATGCAGGACTTTCCCGTGTACTAACTACCGGATTCTGTATATCACGCCTAGCGTTCTGTGCCTAAATCTAAGTGTATTCCATAACAATGCGCATAACTTAAGTGTCATAATAAGTCAATCAGCATTGTTAACAGCACTTAAGCAATAATGAACACTAATTGGTAATAATTAGAATGTAGGTACTTGATGTGTATGCTGTAATGAACTGCAACCTAATTCTAAAGCATGCAGTTCAAAAGGAGCGTAGCTATGGTGGGGAAATGGATGTTTCATGGGCGTTCCTAAATTTAGGCGCATTGTTATAGAATATGTCCCAGTTTGCATAAATCTATGCACAGAGATTTATGTCACATTTTGTTTGTTTTAAATGTATGCACGTAATTTTAGGAACTGGGATATCAACTAAGCATATTATATATACTGTGCCTAAACCTTATAGAATACACTAAGGTGAGAATGATTTCCATGTGGATTTTCCAGGTGCCATATATAGAATCTCCCTCTAAGCCCATATTTTATGCACAGGGGCGGCCTGACCATTAGGCCACCTGAGGCAGGGGCCTCAGGTGGCAGTCTTCAGGAGTGGCATCTGATCTCCCCTTCACAGCATTACCTGGCAGCAGCAGTGATTCCCATATGCTGCTCTGCTGCTGGCACCAGGCATCTCCCCTTTGCGGCATTACCCGGCAGGCTACTGCATTATAGGGTTTGTGGTAGTTTGCCTGTTTCTGCATGTTAAACCATTCATGACTGCATTATTCAGATTTTTTCTCTCAGGGGGCATGGCATAGGTGGAGAGTGGGAATGTTAACGTGGGACCACTTACCTCCTACTCTCAGCAGGTACCATGCACTAATGGGAACATTAACCCACAGCCTGCAATAAAAATAGTGAGAATGCCCCCCAAAAGTATCACCAGGGGAGGACTGACCATTGGGACAACAGGGCAATGCCTGAGAGCCTACAATAGTAAGGGGTCCACTGTCTCCTAGCCTATCACTTTTGGAAGGTAGTTAGGGGAACATGACTCATTGCCCAGGGGCCCATATCATTGTCAGTCTGCCTTTGGTTACCATATAAAAGTTGCAGCTACTGCATGATAAAATGTGGGTCTATATGTATGAGAGGATTATGAGGCAGGGTTGGGATGTTTTTTCAGCATTGTAGAAGTATGAAGATATCTGTAGAAATCTTTCCCCCCCCCCCCCCCCCAAAGCTACCACATGTAGGCTAAAAGCAGGGCGGGATGACTCCCCAGCTACCAACAGTTGCGCACCGGGAACAGTGTTGGAAGGCGCAGTAAAATGGCCGTGCGCACCCCCAACACCAGGGCACGGGTCAAATCGCTCCGGAGACAGGCCCTCAACAGATCTGGAAAGCACCTCAGCATACCCGGTGAGACAGACACCGTTGTCGGCCTGCATGCTCCACAGACTCTGGTTGCCATGATCGCACTCCCCCCCCCCCCCCCCAAGAAGAAAAAAGTGGCCCCCCAAAAAACCCCCACCAGAGAAGCGCCGCACCTGCTCCCAGCAAGGAATGAGGGAAGCAGCCAGCGGTTCAGCCCAAAGAACTACCAGCAGTGTAGAAGCACAGCTGATCGATCCAACGCCACAAGACTTTTTTTTTGTTAAAAGCTGAGCATTTTTTTTTACAAGTGACAAAAGATACAGCCTAAGAGACAAAAGAATTGGAGAGAAATGCATCCACAGGGTGAGGCAGGGACCCAGATATCCAAGTATGCCTCCAAAGCTTGTCATCCAACCAAACACCCCTCCAGACTCAAAGGCCCAAGAGTTGACCTAGGAGACAAATCCAGAAGCTGCTGAGATGCCATCTACCACCTGCTGGTGTGTTCAATTCTGGTCACTGCATCTCAAAACATTGTTTACTCTTTCCAAAAATACTAGAACCAGGGAGCACAAAATGAAGCTAACAAAGTAGTACATTTAAAACAAATCAGAGAAAATATTTCTTTACTTAACAAGTAATTAAACTTTGGAATTTGTTGCCAGAAAATGTGATAAAGGTAGTTAGCTTGGCGGGGGTTTAAAAAAATGTTTGGATAGCTTCCTAAAAGAAAAGTCCATAGAGCATTATTAAAATGGACTTGGGGAAACTCCACTGCTTATCTCTAGAATAAGCAGCATAAACTGTATTGTACTGTTTTGGGATCTTGCCAGGTACTTGTGACCTAGATTGGCCACTGTTGGAAATAGGATGCTGGGCTTGATGGACCTTCGGTCTGTCCCAGTATGGCAATACTTATGTACTTATGTGTGTGTTTCTACATGTGGCTGGTGAATGTAAGAGGTTCATGGGGAGGTGAGTATGGACTCCCGAGTGAGGTTATGTGGGGGTGTTTATAAGAGTACTGTGAGCACATGGAAACAGTATATGACATTGGGGGATATATGTTAGTGAGTGTATGTGTGTATGGGGGAGGGGGTAAGTGTACATGTTAAGTGTATGTGGGGGTGTGAGAAGCCAGTAGAGGAGGGTTTCAAGCCAAGCTTCAGAGAGAGAGAGAGAGAGAGAAAGAAAGAAAGAAAGAAAGAAAGAAAGAAAGAAAGAAAGAAAGAAAGAAAGAAAGAAAGAAAGAAAGAAAGAAAGAAAGAAAGAAAGAAAGAAAGAAAGAGCGAGCTAAGGAGGGGAAGCATGGGGATGAAGAAATTTGTGGAGTTAAGAACTTGAGTGAAGGAGCCAGGGTTAACAATGAGGGAATTTTGTGCCAAAAATTTTAAATACATTATGTAGACTATTAAATAATTTTAACATATTGCACACAGAATTTGTAACATTTTGAAGAGATTTTTAAATTCGTTTGCAAAGAATTCTCCCTGGAGCAGAAAACAAATACAAATCACCTTATGTTTCTGTCAGTAACAGAACTTCACAGCACTCAGATCTATGTCTGCACAAATGTTTCTCTCAGCTGCTCCTGACAGCCCCTGACTCTGATTATCAGCATGAACTGTAACAAACAGCCTTTTAGTTACCAGCATAAGATTACTGACTCAGAATAGTTGAGATCTGCAGTCACCTCATTTTATTTGTTTTGTTAACTGACTGACTAGCAGAACCACATCCACTCTCCACCCACAAACAAGTGCTAAGATATATGGGTAGCACGCATCACGCATCGCCTTCAAAATCTGCACCCCTGATTCACAAAATCATCTACGGAGAAGCCCCGAGTTACATGACAGACTTGATCGACTTACCAATTAGAAATACATCCGAATCAACACGATCTTATCTAAATCTGCACTACCCAAGCTGCAAAGGACTTAAATATAAAACAACTTACGCATCTAGTTTTTCCTACATAAGCACACAACTGTGGAACGCATTACCAAAAGCCTTGAAAATGATGTACGACCACATAAACTTCTGGAAATCACTAAAAAACAACCTGTTTAAAAAGGCATACCCTACCGATCCAATTTAAATGCCTTATCTCTGCAACACAACCAAACTGAAGCATGTAATGGACATAACACAACTCTTCCATTTTCCGATTCCCTAATGTGGCTGTGCCACATGAACTTGATCTTACCACACCGGAGCCTGCAAAGGTCTCTCCGGTACTATGTAAGCCACATTGTGCCTACAAATAAGTGGGGAAATATGGGATACAAATGTAACAAATAAATAAATAAAAATATGCAAAAACTATTGTGAGACGCCTGAGTGTGCCCCGTGGTAGGGCATTTTAACATTTGACAAGCACACATTAGTGCTTAGCGCACTTAGAAAAGGGACCCCTAAATGCACAAGTGTGGGGTAAATGTTGTGTGCTACTTACAATGTACAATCTATGCCCATGCTCTAACCATAAGCCACCCACTGATGCTGAGTAGAGATGGTGTCTATTTATCAATGAAGGGACAAAATGCCTTCTGTAGCTTGACCTGCTGAATAGAGAGTTAATCTAGGATTGTTGGAGATGGGTGAACAAAACCTCCAGGTAAGTAAAAGTCTTCAGGTAAGTAAATATTAAGGAACCCTTTTACTCAGCTATGATAGACTCTAATACAGGTCTAACTCAGCAAAAATGGCCTAATGCAGGATGTGCTGAAGCATTTTGCATTAGTTTTGATATCTGTGTTCGTGAAGCATACAGTATTTATTTTTTTAGAAATTGTTTTGGACGTGGAAGTGCTATTCAACTAACTCAGTGACATAGGCATGTGCTAACTGAAAAATGCTGCCAACACTGGGAGCCCTAAGTGCTTCCTAAATGGAAGGCAGCAAGTGTTCTTGTGTTATTTCTTTTTTTTTTTTTTTAATGGCCACATACTAATACTTACATTATCACGTAGCCAAGAAAGGCCAATTTTATAACCATGCTAGAAATGGGCTTAGCGCGTAGAAAATACATGTATAAAAACCTGCTAAGACCGTTTCTTAACACAACTTAGTAAAAGGCCTCATATATACATAGGCGCCCCGGTATAAGAGGCTTGGGGAGGCTAAGCCTCCCCAGCCACAGCAGGAAAGAGTTAGGCGGCGGGCGAGCGGCGCCGTGAATCTCCCTGTTCCCTCCCCTTGTTTACTAACTGCCCCGCACCATCTTTAATTTACCTGCATCCCAGCGCCGCGTCGGCCCACCGCATCATTTCAAAGCCCGCCCTGGTGCCTGTCTCCATTCTTCCCTCCCTTCGCGACGTGTTCGTTCAGCAGAGTCCCACCCTCGAGGAAATGATGTCAGAAGGCGGGACTCTGCCGAACGAATCACATCGCGAACGGAGGGAAGAACAGAGACAGGCAGCAGGGCAGGCTTTGAAATGACGCGGCGGGCCGACGCTGGGACGCAGGTAAATTAAAGATGGCACGGGGCAGATAGTAAACAAGGGGAGGGAAAGAGGAGAGGAGAATCGCGCTGGCGCTGGGTATGGATGGAGGGGGGGCAGCGGACAAGGGAATTCAATTGCTGGATATGCATGGAGGGCAGGGGAGAGGAGGGTTGCTGGAATGGGTGGATAGAGGGGATGGCAGGGGAGAGAGGAGGGTTGCTGGAATGGGTGGATAGAGGGGATAGCAGGGGAAAGAGGAGGGTTGCTGGAATGGGTGGATAAAGGGGATGGCAGGGGAAATAGGAGGATTGCTGGAATGGGTGGATAGAGGGGATGGCAGGGGAGAGAGGAGGGTTGCTGGACATGGGTGGAGGGGAGGTCAGGGGAGAGGACATTTGCTGGACATGGGTGGGTAGCTAGAGGGGAGAGGAGGGTTGCTGGACATGGGTGGATGGAGGGGAGGGCAGGGAAGAGAGAGGAGGGTTGCTGGACATGGGTGGCTAGAGGGGAGAAGAGGGTTGCTGGACATGGATGGCGAGACAGGAAGACAGGAAGGAGATGCACATGAATGAAGGGGAGAAATTCTGGGCATGCATGGAGGGGAGAGAAGACAGAGGAAGGAGATGAGATGAGGGAAAAGGGAGAAAACCTGCACATCGATGGAGAAAATAGGCAGAAGCTGGATCCACTGGACAGTCAAGTCTGCAGAGGACCCAGCTTTTACTTACGGATGTAAGGCAAGAAATGAAGAAGAAAGGCAGAAAGTAAAGAAATAAATGGAAAGGAAGCCCTGGAACCGGAGTTAAGAGGACAGATAGCAGCAGAATCGGATACTTGGCCAGCATGATCAGAAAAACAAAGTCACCAGACAACAAAGGTAGAAAAGATTATTTTATTTTCATTATAGTGTTTGGAATATGTCCACTTTGAGAATCAGGTGCTCAACATTAAAAGTTTATATTTATTTACTTATTTATGGCATTTTATCCCACATTAAACATGAATTAGGGTGTTTTGTGGCTCTACATGAGAATTGTGATATTATGATCCCTTCTTTCATATTGTTGAAGGTCTGCATTTTCCGTATGGGTGGTATATTGGTGTATTAGGTTCTGCCCAGTGTAATATTTATGGTACAGTAAGGTTCTGAGTGTGTTTTTGCACAAAGTTGTGCATAGTGTTTTGCAGTTGAGCGATTGTGGTTAGTATATGCTTTGAGCAACCACTTTATTCTTTGACATATGATACATAGCTAATATCTAAATTTAATAAAAGGTATTAATTGTGACTTTTATTTTTATTTATTTATTTTTTCTGTGTATTATCAGACAATTATGGATTTAAGCTCCACCCCTGGCCCCACCCCTAACCCTGCCCCCTTTAGCCTCCCCAAACAGTTGGGCCACCGACCGCCTATGCATATATACCTCTATAGAAATGGTGAAAAAAAGATATACTATTGCACACAGTATGGGCAAGCTATGCCCATACTATGGGAAATAAGATCCTGGATCTAGAGGTTGGGATGGAAGAGTATGACTTGGATATCATGGCAGTCATGGAGATTTGACTCACAGAGAACCATGACCTGGAAATAGTTGTACCGGGGTATAATGTATTCAGGAATGACAGATTAGGAATAAATGGAGGGGGGTTAGCATTATATGTTAAATATAATATTAAATTGACAGAATTGCAGGACTTATGGGGTAAGGAAGAGGCACTGTGGGTCAGTCTGGAAAGAGGGAATTGAAAATATATTTACTTTGGTGTGATATACAGACATCCTTCACAAACAGTGGACAGAGATTATAGCTATAAAAGGGGAAGTACTACTAATAAATAATTTCAATATACCAAATGCTGATTGGGGCATGCCTGTTGCAAGATCATCTAGAAGTAATGAGATCATTTGTCATTTATTAATTTAATACACCACTTCTAAATATACATATACCAAAGCAATTTACATTCAAACAAAAAGAGTTTTCTATAGAAAGAACTGTTCTAGAGGTTGGTAATAGAACCTCCATGGGATGTGGTCATACTGAGGAGAATGTTTCTGATGTCATAGTAGGTAATCATCTAGCATCCACTGATAAACAAATAGTGTGGTTCAATATTTAAACGTATATGGAGAGGGTTTCTTCAAAAGTGAAGGTTCTAGATGTCAAAAAATCTAACTTTGTCATGATGGGGGAATGCCTACAGGAGTTGTTAACTAGATGGAAAAACCTGGGAGAAGTACAAAATTAGTGGGCAAAATTGAAAGGAGCTATTTTAAGGATAGCATTTTTTTTTTAGGATAGTAAGTATAAGTAAGAGAAAATGAGGTCACTTTCATTCTCAAAGGAAGTAGCTGAAAAGGTAAGGGAAAAGAGGTTAGCGTTCATAAACTACAAGAGATTGCAGAAAGAGGAAGACTAGCAATACGATCAGTACCTTTTACAAATGCGCACTAGCGTTTTTATCGCATGCTACAAATAAGCATGCGCTAAATGCTAGAGACATCCATATATTCCTATGGATGTCTCTAGCATTTAGCAGGTGCTAATCATTAGCAAGCGCTAAAAATGCTATTGTGTCTTTGTAAAAGAACCCCTACGAGAAACATAGTAAAATAGTAAATGACGGTAGATAAAGACCTGTCTGCCCAACAGTCACACTCATTATCAATTCATGATTAAATCAACAATGAATGTGGCCGAGAGAGGGTCCAATGACCTTTACTGTTAGTAATATGTAATTTATCTTTAAAATTGAGCTTGATACCGGAAGATTTGATGGTGGCCAACATAACGCTGATTTTTTAAAAAGGTTCCAGAGGAGATCCATAAAATTATAGACCGGTGAGCCTGACATTGGTGCCAGGCAAAATGGTAGAGACTATTATAAAGACCAAAATTACAGAGCATATTCAAAAGCATGGGATTAATGAGACAAAGTCAACATGGATTCAGTGAAGGGAAATCTTGCCTCACCAATCTATTACATTGCTTTGAAGGGATGATCAAACATGTGGATAAAGGTGAGCCAGTTGATATTGTGTATCTGGATTTTCAAAAGGCGTTTGACAAAGTACCTCATGAAAGACACCAGAGGAAATTGGAGAGTCATGGGATAGCAGGTAGTGTCCTATTGTGTATTAAAAACTGGTTAAAAGAAAACAGAGAGTAGGGTTAAATGGTCAGTAACCTCAATGGAGAAGGGTAGTTAGTGGGGTTTCCCGGGAGTCTGTGCTGGAACTGCTGCTTTTTAACATTTATAAATGACCTAGAGATGGGAGTAACTAGTGAGGTAATTACATTTGCTGATGACACAAAGTTATTCAAAGTTGTTAAATCGCGGGAGGATTGTGAAAAATTGCAAGAGAACCTCATAAGACTGGGAGACTAACGTGTCTAAATGGCAGATGACATTTAATGTAAGCAAGTGCAAAGTGATGCACGTGGGAAAGAGGAACCTAATTATAGCTACATAATAGTCATAGGGCCTGCTCTCATTTAAATTTTTAGATGATCAGAACTTTTCTGTTCATGATATTGGCTGGCTGGAAACGGCTTGGTCGGATCACTTTAAGCTACAGTTCACCCTGCGTTGGCAAACCTCAGGTCCCCTCCGGCCTCGTCAGACTCACCAATATTACACCAGAGGTGTCATCGACCCCAGCTTGTTCTGGAGGTCTCTCTATAGTCACGGCTTGGACCTGCAACCATCCTCGCCCACCTACCTCTCTGACTGGGACCACACTTGCAATGCTGTGCTGAATACAATTGCACCCCTGCGTCTCAAATCCTCGTACATTCGTAGATTATCACCCTGGTTCTCAACAGATCTGAGAGCTTTGAAATGTGAGGTACGACGTATGGAAAGAACTTGGTGTAAATGCAAAACTGATCTGGCTCGGGAGGCCTGGAAATGTAGTCACCGCAAGTATAAATACGCCATCCGATTCGCAAAGCGCACCTACTTTTCATCTAAGATGCAGGCGGTTGGCCGGGACATCCGACAGATATATCAGCTGCTAAACACCTTTCTAGATACTCGCAAGCTAGAACGCTCCAGTGTTGATCCTCCTTCAGCTACACAACTTGGATCTAACTTCAAGGAGAAAATTCTTACCCTGCGGTCTTCAACCGTCAGCTGCCTCTCTGATGTGGACGACTTCCTGGCATCCTTGGCCGTGCCTTCGGGTGCTTGCCCTGCTGACCGCTTTTGGATCAAATTCAATCGCCTGTTGCCCGATAAGGTGGCTGCTGCTTTACGTAAATTCACAAATAAAAGCTGTAGATTAGATGTTTGTCCGACCCATCTCCTAAAAGTCGCACCAAAATGTTACATCGAAGATCTGACTTGTTACCTCAACTATATGTTAAGCGCAGGATTTTTCCCGCCAGGTCATGGAAACATCCTTCTCACTCCAATCCCAAAGAATTTAAAGATCAAGCCAGATGTCATCTCTAACTATCGCCCAGTGGCTTCGATACCTCTAGTTATCAAGCTGATGGAGAGTCTGGTCAATGTTCAGCTCAACAAATTTTTGACTAATTTTGATATCCTCCACCATTCGCAATCAGGTTTTCGAGTTCATTACAGCACGGAGACTGTCCTGGTCACCCTCTTATCTAACTTTCGACGAGAACTATCTGTTGGACGGAAGATTCTTCTGCTGCAATTTGACATGTCTAGCGCTTTTGACATGGTGGATCGTGAACTCCTGCTCCATCTACTGGACTCTTTTGGTATAGGAGGGCCAGTTTTGCATTGGTTCAAGGGTTTCTTGACTTCAAGGTCCTACCAGGTCATGGTGAACTCCTACACTTCTGAACCGTGGAATGCTTCCTGTGGGGTCCCTCAGGGCTCTCCCCTTTCACCTACCCTATTTAATATTATGATGATGCCTTTAGCCACAGCACTTGCAAACCTGGACCTCAACCCTTTCATCTATGCGGATGATATTACAGTCTACATCCCTTTTCACTCCACAGTATCAGAAGTTGCCAACCTCATAGATGCCTGTTTCTCCACTTTAGAACATTGGGCCAGGGTGTTCCGCTTCAGGCTAAACAGGGAAAAAAACTCATTGTCTCATCCTCTCGTCCACGCACGCTCATGTATCTGACACAATGCTTCCAGTTCTGGGCTCTGCCCTCCCGATTGCCAACAGCCTGCGACTTTTAGGAGTGCATCTGGACTCACATCTCCAGCTGGTTGATCATGTACACTTGGTCTCCAAAAAAATGTTCCAGGCCATGTGGAGGCTTCGGCGCATCAGATACCTCCTTCCCAGAGACTTGTTTCGTACCCTTGTCCACTGGCTTGTCCTATCCCATCTGGATTATTGTAGTGGTATTTATGTGGGTTGCCAGGCCTCCTTATTGAAAACGTTCCAAACGGCTCAGAACACTGCGGCGAGGCTCATCCTTAGAGAAAGGCGTTTTGCACACGCCGAACCCCTGCGCTTTAAACTTCATTGGCTGCCTGTACAGGAGCGCATTGCTTTTAAGATCTGCTCCCTAACACATAAAATCATCTATGGGGCTGCCCCGGATTACATGCTCCCTTTGATCGACCTTCCGCCTAGAAATGCCAACCCTGCTGCTCGGTCCTATCTCCACCTCCATTTTCCGAATTGTAAGGGTGTCAAGTACAAGAAAATCTTCACCTCGTCCTTCCGTTATTGGAGTCCCAGACACTGGAACACGTTACCTAGTCACCTTAAAGCTCAAGTGGACCATGCCCTTTTTAAGAAGTTGTTAAAGACATTCCTCTTTGCTAAGACTTACCCCTCAACTTACCATGTTGATTGATGCATCCCTTGTCCCTTACCCTGCCTAGTTCACGCTGTTAGTTTCTCCCCTCCTACTTGCTTCTTTTATGCTTGCCTAAGCTTTTAAGTTTGTACTCTTATTTAATTCTCTGTAAGCCACATTGCGCCTGCATGAGTGGGAAAATGTGGGATATAAGTAACAAACAAATAAATAAATAAAATAAATAATGCAAAGTTCCATGTTAGGAGTCACCGACCAAGAAAGGGATCTAGGTGTCGTCGTTGATGATATGTTGAAACCTTCTGCTCAGTGTGCTGCTGTGGCTAAGAAAGGAAATAGAATGTTAGGTATTATTAGGAACGGAATAGAAAACAAAAATAAGGATGTTATAATGCCTTTGTATCGCACCATGGTGCAACCACACCTCGAATATTGTGTTCAATTCTGATCACCTCATCTCAAAAAAGATATAGTGGAATTAGAAAAGGTGAAAGGCTAAAGTGGCTAGGGCTCTCCAGCTTGGAGAAAATACTGCTGAGGGGAGATATGATAGAGCTCTATAAAATAAAGAATGGAGTGGAAAGGGTGGACATGAAGCGTCTGTTTACTCTTTCCAAAAATTCTAGGGCTAGGGGGCATTCGATGAAGCTATGAATTAGTAAATTTAAAATGAATTGGAGAAAATGCTTCTCCACTCAACATGTAATTAAACTCTTATATATATATATATATATATATATATATATATATATATATATATATATATATATATATATATATATATAAGGGGACCACAGAAAACCATTCAGACAAAAACGGAAATGGATACCCCCTCCCCTCCATATAAGAAAGCCAGTCTCTACAAGCAGGGCAACACTGGTAAGAGAGAAACAGAAATGTTGTTTTCCCCTGTACTCTGCAAAATACGAAATGAAATAAAAATAAATAAATTTACATTTCACAAAGCAGGCACATCTCAACCTTTAAAAAATATTAAATACAAATATTTTTTTCTTTTCTACCTTTGTTGTCTGAGCACTTTATTTTTCTGATTGGTCTGTTCCCACTCTCTTCCTCTTTCCATGTGTCAGTCTTCTAAATTATTCTAAATTCTTTTCCAGGTTGTCTTTTCCATTTCTTCTCTCTCCTCTTGTTGTCTTCATTTCCCATTCAATCACCAAGAAATCCCACTCATCTTCTACTCTGTTCTCCTTCCCCCCACACCCCTAATCGCATCCATCTTCTACTCCTTCTCCTTCTCCCTCCCCCACCCATACCCTCAAGTCCCATTCATCTTCTTCTCCCTCTCTCTCCCCCATACCCCCTAGTCCCATTCATCTTCTGCTCCCTTTCCCTCTCTCACCAAGTCTCACTCATCTTCTTCTCTGTTCCCTTCCCCCACACCCATAGTCCCATCCATCTTCTGCTCCTTCTCCCTCCCACCCACCCCTAGTCCCATCCATCTTCTGCTCAATCTCCCTCGCCCCACACCCCCTCGTCCCAGCCATCTTCTGCTCCTTCTTCTCTCTATCTTACTCAGCCCCCACACTGGAGTGTTCCAATAGTCCCCTGTATCCCCTCCCCCCAGTCTCCCAATCCCCCAAGCTGCTGGCAGCCTCAGAGAAAGCAGCACGCATGCTGCTTTAGACCTGCCCCGGAAGCCCTTCTCTCTCCTACAGCCTCCTGCCTACGTGGGAAGTTGAAGGAGAAAGAAAGGCTTCTTGGGTCCGGTCTAAAGAAGCATGCCTGCTGCTGCTTTTTCGGAGAGGATGACGGCGGCTCGGGGATTGGAGGATGGTGTAGCAGCTCAGCTCGTTTGAGGAGGGCACTGCCCCTTCACCCCCCAAACTATGCCATGCTCCAAAACAATATTTAGAAGAAAAGAGAGCCAGATGAAAACAGGCGAGGGATAGAGGAAGAGATGCCAAGTAAGTCTTTCTGATCAGGAGTCTCTCAGTTCGTTTAGGTGCTCGGAAATTTAAAGTGAGTGCAAATCCCTTGTGCATATGCATACGTGTGAATTAATACATGTACAATCAATTTGTACACTTCAAAAAGTTCAAGTGTGCATCAATGTTGCTGCAAAAAATGAACAGGTCAAACAAACATGAAAAAATGCCTCCAAATGGGGATAATTTTGGCTCAAACAAACATGAATCACATTTTTCCCCAACTGCACACTCCTAGTCTCCCAATTTACGGAAGCAAGTAAAACACTGCTATCAACCTTAAATAGCTCTTTAAAAAATTCCCTGTGATTACCACAGAAATACAATATGCAAAAGCTTCATCTAACTTCAAATGTCAGAGTGTAGCAAATCAAAGGTTCGGATATTGCTTTAAAGATTGTTTATTCACACATCAATAGACACACACATATTACATAACACTCTTATGCAGTTCACACATCAATAGGCACCCACATATTATATAACACTCTTATGCAGTACACATACATCACCACAGGATTGTAGCCTTCATCTGAGCCGTAACAGCAATCGGGGAAGCACCGATGACTGCCCAGAGATTCTGCGGGACAATTCCACACTGGAGAGAGGCGTCCCTCAAACCAGGTACAGAGCTTCTGTTTCAGCCAGGGCCTCCCCTCTTTTTATAACAGCTCACAAACAAGTGTGCCTGGAACAGAACAATGAGTGGCCAATCTACATTCCTCTCTCCCAGGCACCCTCTGATGAAAATACCAGCCTTTGGACTTGTTTCACAGCACAGTCCTGTAGTGAGTTACCCACCGCAATGGAGCGTTGTGGTAGCAACCTGTCAAACAAACATTCTGGTAGCAACAGGTCAAAACAAACATTCTGCATGTCAGAAAACAAATATTCTGGGTCAGCATAAGTATCATATCATAAGTATTATAGTCCAACACACAGAGAGATAGAGCTTTTGTACTATCATACTCTGGAGCATCAAGCTCTAAAAGCAATTCATAAACCAGCCACAGACATGTAGATTAAAGCCTATAATGCTTCTCTCTGGCTCTGATGCTCAGACACAAATGCGGGTGCTAGAGTCCATTAGCGCTGGAGTTACACACCTGCATTGTTTGCACCAAATGCTGAGAGCCGGCAAGTGCATGAACCAATGAGCACGCCGGCTCACAGCGCAATGAGCAAGCAAAAGCATGCTTATGAGATGATTCTCTACTCCTGCCCAATATTCAGTGGACAGCACACCAAACAAGGGCATTCTTTCCACTGAAAACCCTATGCCAGCTCGGAGCTGGCATTACAGTGTCTGAGAGACAGGAGATGCTCGTTTTCCCATCACTGTGCACACTAAAGTTATATATCTGAAGAGATGATTATGCTGTTTATTCTGACCTCCAACAGTCCGGCTTGCCTTTGAAGTTTTCCACCCCTGCACATGAAGTGAGTTTGATTACAGAGGAACAATGGGACAAAAGAATTCACGGTTTCACGTGCAGGCACTTCCCCACTATCAGGGTGCAATTTACTCTTTCTCTGCCTACTAACCAGAGCCAAAGATTCAACTTAAAGTGACAGATTCAAATTTATTAAGGGAAATCAGTGGCTGATGAGCTTCTAGCTAGCAAGATGTGAGATCAGGCTTTTTCTCCCCAGTTGGACTGGGCATGCACTCAAGAGATGTGCTTGACAAACAACGCTCGAGTGCATGCGCCAAGTGCAGTCCTCCCCCCAAACATAGTAACATAGTAGATGACGGCAGAAAAAGACCTGCACTGTCCATCCAGTCTGCCCAACAAGATAACTCATATTTGCTGCTTTTTGTGTATACCCTACTTTGATTTGTACCTGTGCTCTTCAGGGCACAGACCATATAAGTCTGCCCAGCACTATCCCCGCCTCCCAACCACCAGCCCCTCCTCCCAACCACTGGCTCTGGCACAGACCGTATAAGTCTGCCCAGCACTATCCTCACCTCCCAACCACTAGCCCTGCCTCCCAACCACCGGCTCTGGCACAGACCGTATAAGCCTGTCCAGCACTATCCCTGCCTCCTAACCACCAGTCCCGCTTCCCACCACCGGCTCTGGCACAGACCGTATAAGTCTGCCCAGCACTATCCCTGCCTCCCAACCACCAGCCCTGCCTCCCGATCTTGACTAAGCTCCTGAGGATCCATTCCTTCGGCACAGGATTCCTTTATGCTTATCCCACGCATGTTTGAATTCCGTTACCGTTTTCATTTCCACCACCTCCCGCGGGAGGGCATTCCAAGCATCCACTACTCTCTCCTTGAAAAAATACTTCCTGACATTTTTCTTGAGTCTGCCCCCAAAACTCCCTAATGCTTAATACTATGAGCATGCCTATATTTGTATCTCATTAGAGTGGAGCATTAGACAGGTGTTCTTCTGCTACAGCGCCGGAATTTTGAGCATCTGCCCCTCTGTATCTAGCAAGCTTTTCTGAACCATGGCCAGAGACTACCCAGAATTTGAGCTGGTAAGTCTAACCAGCCTGATTTGGTACTTTAAGGACTAAATTTTCTCAGAATTTGATCTAGCTACCTAACTTTATAGGTAAGTGGTTAGATAGCTTTGAAAATCTACCCTTTATGGAGTCAGTATCTTAGTAAAAGAATTAAGAGGGGGAAAGCATTGGAGATACCTATTCTCTGCCCTCAAATATCCTTTCATTAGATCTTTACAACTGCTAAATCAAATACAGATGATGAAATTGAACCAAGAATTTACTTGTATGTTGAAATATATATCATTATTAACTCAGGGTGCTGTGATCCAGTCAAGGCATGTATTACCCTTAAATGCTAGACACAATTTATATCACCTTGTCAGCTGACCTTTATTTCTTTATATTTAATCAAATTAACATGGTAATCACTTCACATCTTGATGCAGGAATGCACATTCCATTTGTCTGGTCAATTGCTTCTCATTTCTAAGTTGCACTATAAAAGTTGTCTGGTAATTTCAGAGTGAACCACTCTTTCTAAATTAACATCACATGAATTAATTCAAGTCAGACTCATTTTCAGTTTGTTAAACAGATTCCTGTGATGCTTGTTACTATTATTCTCTAGGGTACTTCCATGCTGTCCTTTATACTCTGCTTTTTGTCTTTTCATTTATGCCAGTGTTTATCACATTTTCTTTGGCTGTGGCCCTATTATCGTGGCCACAGAAAGCATGTGACCCTAGCAGCCTACCTTTCATCCATGTTGTTACTCCTGGCTCCCCTACAGTGTTGCAGTCATGCAGTCAATGCTGATGTCACCTCTCCGCCCCCCCCCCCCCTATTCCATGGAATCAGCACAGGCCTAACTATAGGCTGATGATATTGTTTTTGCTGGCCCATCCAACTTCCAGATCTTGGTGTTATTTTATTTACCAGAAAGTGTGCATTTTTATATGCTGGTTCTCTCCTCTGGAACTCACTTTCTGAGAAACTTCAAAAAATGCCCCTTCATATTTTGCATTTCACAAGCTTTTAAAAACTTGGATCTTCCATCAATATTTTATTTGATTTGTTGTATATTTTATTTCATTGGTATTGTTTATCTGTAAAATTGTATTAAAATTGTAAATGTCAAAAGAATTGTAAATTGTACACCGCTTTGGCACTTTGGTATAAAACGGTATATAAAATCAATAAATCCAATCTGATCCGAACTCAGGTCATGACCACCAGTGTGGATTTTGTAAATCTACTTGAGGTCAAGACCCACACTTTGACAAGCCCCAGTGTACACATAATTCATTATTCAAACTATTTTATTTTAAACTCTTCTGTATGGGATTTTCATGACCAAGGCATAGAAACCTTCTCATAACCTCCACAAGTTTCAAACTCTGCCTTAAAAAATTTAGGTGCTCATTTTCTAAAGGAGACAACATGCAAAAAGTGGCACAAGGGGCAAATGGACATGTTTCTAACATGAAAACGTTTAAACCATATAATCAAACAAAAACCTGTTTAAGTCCAATATTCACCGAAAGAAAAATGTTTTGATAATGGGACTTCTGGGGGGTGTCGTGGGTGAGTGATTTTCATTTTTTTTTTGGTGGGGGGATAATGGATAGCAAAATGATTTCCATGTGCCAGAAATTAAAATGTTATGACTTTCTTTAAAAGTGACTAACTGAAGACCAAACTTGTCTTTGGATCCATTTGTGATTTTGCTGAGCTGAAGAGTGGAGAGGTGGAATTGTTGGTTTGTGAAAAAGAGTGGCTGAGTGGTCTGTAACCTTTGTTTCTTTGTCCCTGTGTGAACCTTTGGACCCTCACATTTACGGCCTTGCCTCCTCTGTGTCTCACCTCCTCAACTCCTTGCCCATACTTGCCACTCCCCCCAGCCACACCCATCCTTTGCTCTGTACCTATCTTCGTTCACCAAACCCTCACAGTCCCCAAACTCCCACACCTCCTATTCAAATCCCTACCTGCTTGTCTCCTGCCTTTCATTGTTCTTCTGTGTCACAGTCACGGGGTCTTAGCAAACTGTCACGGACTCAGGAACAATGTGAGCTCTTAGGCTACTTTCAATGAATGACTGCAGCAGGCAAACTCTCCAACCAGGATTGGACTGACCAAGCAGGGCTAGAGCAGACTAGATGTGCAATAAGCACACAGGCAGAAATAGAGCAGAAGTGCACAGAGCCACAGGCAGTACTAAGGAACAGCACTTGACTGAGCAGGGAACACAGGGACAGAAACAAGTTAAGCTAGAAAAGAAAACACTCAAATGGGCCACAAGGCCAAACTGGAACCCATGCACACAGAGCCCTCTCATATGGGCTGCAAGGCTAAACTAGAACCCAAACACAACAGCAGAAGGCAGAAGAGACTAGGCAGAATTCTAGGCAAGGCAGACTAGACAGAACTCAAAGCTTGGAGAAAATAGCTGTCTTGACCTCTAATGGCAGCCTCACAGTATTTCAAAGGCTGCTGCTAGAGGTTGTGGCAGCCATTTTCTCGAAGGAGCCGCACTAGGTAGGAGCGACTGTACATCGCTCCTGCCCATAGAACCTCACTACACCACCAATGATTGAAAAGGTATGCCTGTAAGGGGGTTATAATGTGCTTCAGGGGTGGAGGGAAGCAGAGAGAGAGGTGTTTGTGATATGCTTCAGGGGTTGGGAGGGAGGGAGGGAGGGGGATAGAGATGAGATTGGGATCAGGGAGAGAGAGTAGTACTTTGCAGTTATGCGGGATCTAGCTGATATTCAGTCAGGACCTGCATAAGGTGCAGAGGCCTTTGCAATTTCACTTAGCATCAGATAGAAAAACACTCACCACCGATGGCTGAATATTGACCACGTTTTTCTTGTTTTCATCTAGAATTTGATAAAATATTTAAAATTTTATGCGTTTTACTTGAAAAAGAAAAAAATGATTTGATGTTAATATTTGGGGCACGTGATGACCCCTCTTAAGGCAGAGTTTGAAACTTATGAAAGTTGTCCACTGTTTCTGAAAGCCCCATCCATAGAAGAAGTTAAAATATTTGAGATTAAAGCATTTTAGAGTCTCCCATGAATTATACTTATTTATAAGATTTATTATGTGATTAAGATCAACACACGTGGAAGTGTTTAAGAGAAGGGCGATACATTTGTCTTTATATGTTCTCTCAGAAACAGTTCATGCAGTGAACAAAAACCAATGCACACATTTATGCATGCTACAAAAATGGTATAGCAAATCCCATCCCCATTCCCTTCCCTAAAGGACCTTAAATTCTCCTCCTTACCAACCCCCAGATCCAACATCTCTCCCGTTCTCAACATTCCCTCCTTCTCTTCCCCTAGGTCCATTATCTATTATTCCTCTTTCTTCCTGGGGTCCATTATCTCTCTCTATCAGAAGCCAAGGAGGGTGAGCACTTGGGCCACAGCCAAGCTGACACTAACTAACTAACCCAGAAACTACATATGCCCCGACTGGCAACAGGCAAAATATGCCCAGGCTAGAACCAGGGCTGGCCAAGTCTAGAGTTTTACCAGGAGAGTAGGAGTACTGTAACAGAGCCCACAGCAGGCAAGCAGGTCCAGATACCATCAATAGTGCAGAAGAAAGTCCCAAAAATTCTGGAAGTCAGGGCAGGCAGCAGGCCAACAAAGTCAGGAACAGATTAGAGGTCATCAGGTAGCTCTTATAAGAGCCCTTGGCAAGAGAAAACCAGCAGGATGACCCACTGGAGCAAGGCATGGACAGATAGGCCTGAAAGTTGGAGCAAGGCAAAGCAAGAACAGACAGACAGGACTCTGAAACAAGGCAAGGCAGGGACACTGGAACAAGAGAAGGCAATGCTGGAGAGACAAACCAGGACCAGGGCAGGTGTAGCAACTCACACTAGGCAAAAGCTAGGAGACCTACTACTACTACTACTACTACTACTTATCACTTCTATAGCGCTACAAGGCATACATAGCGCTGTACACCATACACGAAAAGACAGTCCCTGCTCAAAGAGCTTACAATCTAAATAAGACCTGCTGCAAAAGCACTGTTTCAGAGTCAGGAACTTCCTTATATACCACTAGACAGGAAGTGATATCATCAGTCAGTGCCCTTTTGCAGGGCTATAAAAGGATTGCAGAGTTCCAGGAAATAGAACAGATTCTTCTGGTATGGAATGCTGCTGTGGACCTTGGAAAACAGATGAGGAGTGTGACCTTCCTTCCCCCTCCCCACTGTCCAGCACCTCTCACTTCCACCCCCATGAGCAGCAACATAGACTTGGTGGTGAGCAGCACCAAGCTCTTTTCATGGCTTATGGAGCTCACTGCCTCAATTTCTGTTTGTGGATCTGCAGCTCACTTTTCTCCCCTTACCTAGGGTTCAGCATCTGCCATCCCTCTCAGTATCTATGCTGGTCTACCTTAAAGGTGGCCTTCTTCTGGTACTGGAAATGACAACCTTGCACATATGCTGCCTGTGGCCTACTCTGAAGCTTTCCCTTTTGCCTGTCCTGCTTCCTCTGACATCTGACATATGTGCAATGTTGCCACTGGCTAGGATCAACAGAAGACCACCTTTATGGTAGACTGATGAGGGGGGTTGTGATGTTGAATCACAGATTGGGGGGGAGAAGATGTAGGATTGCACTGAGAAAAGGGGTTGTGAGCAGAAGAGATGTTTGAAGGAGATATGAAACACTGCAATGTGATTAGTTTTTTTTAATTGTGATTAATTTTTTTATTGCAATTGATTTAATGCATTAATTACAGAGTTAACTATGATTAAAAATGCAGCATAACTTAAATGCCTTAATTTACCACAGGACCCTATTTTTTAAATTGAGTGCATTAATGGTGTTAGAAGGTGTTAACACAGTAGGACACTAAGGACCCCTTTTACTAAAGCTTAGCGCATAATAACAGAATTAGTGCACACTAAATTCTAAGATGTCCATAGATATATAATGGGCTTCTTAGCACTTATCACATGCTAATGTCCATTAGCATGCACTATGCTTATGCTAAGCTTTGGTAAAAGGACCCCTTAGATAAAATCGATCCCTTAACAGTTTTTTTTTTCATGTTTGTGAAAAGCGTTTTGTTTGTATTCTCAGTTTGATTTATAGCAACATTTCCTATTGACAGTATTTTATCTGATATGTGTAGTGGCTGTGTATCATAAACTTAGTTCAAGCAAGTAACAACAAATGGCACTAGGGGCATGCATGCAAAAAACACTTCTTTTTTTTTTTTTTAGCTTTCTGTGTTGTTTACATGCTATTTCATTTTGCTTTGTTTTTAAAAAGTTTTGTTTCAGGACAACTTTGTTAATTGAGAGTTAGCTGTAGCTACTGGTCCCCTCAAAAAAAAAAAAAACAGCTTATGACAAACAATCCCAACCCCCCAAACACAACCCAAACCCCCAGTGAAAATCTAATAACATCCCCCAAACTCCTCACAACTCCCACTGGACCTTCTCTCCTTCCTTCAGCATTAGGAAATGTATTATCCCTGTCCCCACCCCCACTGAAGAGGCAGCTAATCCCTTCTGGCTCTTACTGGAGATATCAGTGGTATACTGCAGAGGCAGGAGCAATCCCCTTTTTTCTCATCCCCATTGAATTGAATAAAGGAAGCTATAGCCCCAGGACAGGAATACCAGGAGCTGGAACCTTGTAAGCAAAGGTTGGCATAACATGAACTAGAAAGCCAAGAATCAGAGTCTTGGAAATAGGTAATTTTGAAACACAACTTAAACTCACATAGGGCCCATTTTACTAAAGTTTACTGTTCGCTAACAGACAGCGTGCACAAATGCTGCACTTCCTGTTTTATACCTATGGGTCACTTGGCACTTTAGTGCATACTAAGTTTTAGTAAAAGGGTCCCATTTTTAGGAATCTTTGGAACAGGTGAGGACACCTCAGACCCGAGGTTCATGACAGTTCCAAAGATTTTCAGATTGTACAGAAGTGGGCTGTCCTCATTTAAAAGGGGAGTAATTCGGCATAAAGTTTTTTTCTTTGAGGAGCAAACCAGTTGTGCTGCGTCCTATCAGAGTTAAATACTTGAAAGGTATCAATGTACATACTAATTTGTTCCAGAGATGGGGAAGCGGTAGAACTAGAGGACATGAATTGAGATTACAGGATGATAGATTTAGAAGTAATGTCAAGAAGTACTTTTTCACAGAAGGTTATGGGTGCCTGGAATTCCCTACCAGGGGAGATGGTGGCGACAAAAACTGACAGAAATAAAAAATGCATGAGATAAACACAAAGGATCCTTACATGCAAAAAGGATGGAATCAAAACAAAACTTGTTGGTGCTCAGAAGGCAATTTCAGTAGTTGGAAAGTGAGGCCAGTACTAGATGGATTTCTATGGTCTGTGTCCCAAATACAACAAAACAGATCAGACTTTTATGGTCTCTATCCCGATTATGGAAAGATGGATTTGAATAGTCCAGAGTAGGCTTTGATGACTTCATGTGCAACTTTCTATAAATTACACCTATAATACCGCAGATAAGAACTATGTTCGAGAGAATGTCAGACTACAACGATAACCTCTACAGCAGTGATAGTTGTACTGTGTATGCCTCAGCGGTGCAACTCATCGCTAGAAACTTCAAGCATTATGAGAATTACAGTACCAACCTCTTTATTGTCTCCACAGAACAATTTTAACATTAAATCTCAATACTTATATGGTAATTCCCACAAATAATTTTTATAAATGAATTATTTGGACAGAAATGTTTAATACTCATCTAAGTGTTGCACCACTGCCGGGCTAGGGACAGAATCTGGTGAAGCTGGTGCTGAAATTGCATTAAGGAGACTTCCTTGAAACAGCTCTCTGAGTGAAACATGAATCATGTTGGATTCTGTCCCCATTGGGAGTGCCTTCTTCAGGAGTCTTGGTTAGAGTGTCCAAAAAATTCTTGTGGACAAAGTCTTTAGTAGTGAATCTTTTTATGAAAAAGTGTGGCCTTTAAAAAGACTTTATAAGGTGTAGTGTAAAGTATGGCTTCTAGACGCCACTGGTTTGTAGGAAATCACCAGAATTTTGGGAATTGTTATGTATCTGCTGGAATTTTTGGACTATTTAATGTGCAAAGTCACTTTTGAAAAAGCATTTTGTACTTTAATGCATAAGACCTAAAAAATTAAAACTGGTTCCCTCCTGAATATTGTATTCATGGCACCAGTCCTATCATATACATTGAACTAGACTGGGCTAAAGGTGGTTAATAAATCCCAATAAATCAAGAAATAGTAGGGGAGGATTTCTCCTAGTCCTTGCTGTTCTTGGATTTGCTACCACTGGAACTCTGAGCTTTACAAATTATTGCTTCTCCTTTGAGGGTGTCTTTCCAGTGAGCTGGATAGTGATAGGTACAGTATGCCTTTTCCTAATATGAGTAACTCCTTAGGGCCTTACTCTGAATATTATTAATTAGGAAGCCTTTTTACTAAACCGTATTAAGCACTAACATGTGGTTAACTTGAAAAAAAAGACGTACTATAAAATGCATTAAAGTATTTTGAAGTAATTTTCCCTTCTGTGTGCTTTAACCGCACAGGGTTTTTTTTTTTTAGTTTTTTTGGAGGGCCATGTCAGAAGCAGAGAATGGGCATGGAAGTGCTATTTAAGTAGCACCCTCATGTTAGCACATGCTAACTGAATAACTTCTTTCAAGCCAACTATTCCCTCTAATTATTGACCAATTTCCAATCTTTCGTTCCCAGCCAAATAATTGAAAACACCATGTTTTCACAATTGCAGTCTCGCTTAGAACCTCAACTTGATCTCTACCTGTGCCAATCTGGCTTCAGAACTGGTTTCAGTAGTGAAACTGTCCTGACCGCCTTCTTTAATGAGATTTATGAGAAAGTTGATGCTGCTTTCAATGTCATCAATTACACATTGCTTTTAAAATGACTTGGTTTTCCTCTTTTCTACATAACCGAACCTTTAAAGTAACAATGTCTGGAACATTATCTGATGTTTACTCTTTCGTGTGGGGTCCCCCAGGGATCAATCCCATCCCCTACTCTTTTTTAACCTTTTCTCAGCCCTCTTGTTATGTTAATTCAGTCTTCTGGCGTGAGTGCATATTATAATGCCTACAATATGTTTATTATATACTATATGTCCAACAAAAATTCCTATTTAGATCTGCTGCAACTCTGCTTAGACAGAGTTGTGGATTGGCTGCAAGAACACCATTTGGTTTTTAATCTACAAAAAACAACCGCATGCTGGATTATGGGCCATGCCCCTCCTCTGTCTATAACACCAGTTCTTTTTGGCTTACAAATTCAGCCAGTTGATAATTTCAGATAGTTAGGAGTAATTTTGGATTAAAAACTAAGGGCCCCTTTTTCCAAACTGCAATAGTGATTCTCACACGGCAATGCCGACTTGGCCTATTCAGAGTGAATGGGCATTATCGGCATTGCCTTACTGGGAATCTCAAGCATTGTTTGGTAAAAAGCCCTTTCTCCACAAATTTCATTGATTTTGAAATTAGGTTTTATGGTCCTCCATAAAATTAGATTGGTGCATAGCTATTTAGATCAAAATGCATTACACACTTTATTCCACATTTTTGTTGGATCCTGTCTCAACTACTGTAATGCTGTCTACACTGGTGTTTCTAAAACTGAAATAAAAACACTCTAAACACTACAAAACATAGCAGCTTGTGTCTTGTGTTGGGTTAAGTGGAGAGAACATGTTTCTTCTCTTCTTAAGTACATAAGCATTGCCATACTGGGAAAGACCAAAGGTCCACCAAGCCCAGCATCATGTTTCCAACAGTGGCCAATCCATATCACAAACTGCATTGGTACTGACTGAATATATAATTCAATTAAAAATTCTTACACTTACACATAAAGGATTAGATTCTATCAGGCTTATTTTTGAAAGTGATCGCCGGCCATCTTCCGACATAAATCGGGAGATGGCCGGTGATTTTGCAAAAGCGGCAAAATCGGTATAATCGAAAGTGGAGTTTTTTACACCATCGCTGCTTTCCCGTCGCCGCACCGGCAAAACTTCAAGGGGGCATGTCGGTGGCGAAGCGAAGGCGTGACACAGGCGGGCATGGGCGTGGCTACCAGATGGCCGGCTTTCGCGGATAATGGAAAAAAAAGCGGCGTTAAGCAGTATTTTGCTGGGTTTACTTGGTCCATTAATTTTCACGATCAAGCCTCAAAAAGGTGCCCCAATTGACCAGATGACCACCGGAGGGAATGGGGGATGACCTTCCCATACTCCCCCAGTGGTCACCAACCCCCTCCCACACTAAAAAAATGAAAATAAAACACTTTTTTTGCCAGCCTAAAATGTCATACTCAGCTCCCTGACAGCAGTATGCAGGTCCCTGGAGCAGTTTTTAATGGGTGCAGTGCACTTCAGGCAGGCAAACCCAGGTCCATCCCCCCCCCCCCACCTGTTCCATTTATGGTGCTAAGTGTTGAGCCCTACAACCCCGCCCCAAAACCCACTGTACCCACATGTAGGTGCCCCCCTTCACCCATAAGGGCTATGGTAATGGTGTAGAGTTGTGGGGAGTGGGTTTGGGGGGATTTGGGGGGCTCAGCACCCAAGGTAAGGGAGCTATGGACCTGGGAGCTATTTGTATATATTTTTTTAATTTTTAGAAGTGCCCCCTAGGGTACCCGGTTGGTGTCCTGGCATGTCAGGGGGACCAGTGCACTACAAATGCTGGCTCCTCCCACGACTAAATGCCTTGGATTTTGCCGGGTTGGAGATTGCCGGCATTTTTTTCCATTATCGCTGAAAAACAAAACCGGCGATCTCAAACCTGGCGAACTCTGGCATTTGGCCGGGCTAAACCGTATTATCGAAAAAAAAGATGGCCGGCCATCTTTTTCGATAATACGGTTCTGGCCAGCTGTTGTGCCGCCGCCAAAATAGATCGCCGGTGACGTTCGATTATGCCCCTCTATATGGGTGCCTGAAAATTTTCCACTGGAAATATTTCTGCCTAGGTGTATTCTGTAAACCACACCTAAATTTAGGCACAGTTTATAGAATATACCTATCAGGTTTGCAGAATATGCCTTGCAATGATGCCTACACCTAACTGTAGGCACATCCATTCATGCCAAGTAAAACTTGGTGTAAATACCAGCGCCTAAGTTAGGTGTGGAACAGATATATTCTATAACCCTGCGTAAAGATGTTTGGAATGCCCATTACCCGCCCATTCCACACCGATAGCCACATTCCCTTTTTGGCAGTGTGCATTCGAATTTACTGCATCACTTTACAGAAAATGTCTAGCAAGTTGTTTGTGTAAATTCTAATTAATGCCAATTAGTGTCAATAATTGTTTTTTAGGGAAGGGAAATGGGACTTGATATATCGCCTTTCTGAGGGTTTTTTTGCAACTATATTCAAAGCGGTTTATATATTAAGTGACTGGTTAAGTAATTCAACTTGTTAAGTAATCCAGAATGACCAGATTTGCGTGTGCAATTTTGGTTGCGCTATATAGAATCCGGGGGATAGCACTCTACACTGGGATACTGGACTACCTTGCTGCATTAACAATTCCATATATTCCTGTTCAACATCTTCAGTCAAATCCTCACAAGCATACTGGGAATCCACCAGAAAAAGTGCATTTTATTTTTTAGCTCCGTTCCTATGGAACGGTTACCTATTCTTTTCCAATCAGAACCTTTGCTTAAAATTTTAAGATAGGATTAAAAAGCCATTTAAAAAAAAAATTGGCTTTTAAAAACTTGTAGGGGTATGAGGTCTCAGTGGCTCTGTTCATTCAGGAACTTGATTAGAGGAAACCTGTAGTCAGTGCTATAATAATTAAATGCTCTTGCTGTATGTATGATTTGCTTTCTTTATTTAATGGAACTCTTTTCTTGACAAGTTTTGTGCGATATCACCTTGGTTTGCACTGTAAAAAAAGGCAATCTTAGCAAATACAAATAAATGATAAATGAGTAATAAACTCAAGGTAAAAGTGGAAGCCCTTTGAGCCTCATGAATAGGAGGCCATAAAGTAATCCAGTGTTAATTATTTACAGTTACCATACGTTAATGATAACATTACTGCAAAAACAAATCAAAAACATTCTGTTTTATGGACATGCCAAAAATGGGCTCATGGGGAAATTCTATATATGGCACCTTAAAAATTGGTGCTGTAAAACCACACAGTTAGAGTGATTCTATAAACTATGCTTAAAGTTAGGTGTAGTTTATAGAATGTGCTCATGTGTCATTCTTGCACTTACATGATTCCTGTCCTTACCATTATTATACATTAGACCAAGTCTCCCTATCTCCTTATGCTTATCCCTACCTTTTCCTATCCATCCTTCCTACTCATTACCCCTCCCAATCTCTCTCCTTTTGATCATCCTATCTTGCTTACCTCTCCTTGTTCAATCTACATAGCCTTAAACCCCTGTTATTACTATGTTTACTACAACTTCTTATTACTCTTCTTCAAGACTTTGTAACTCCATTTACTATGTAAGCCGCATTGAACCTGCTATGTGTGGGAAAGTGCGGGGTACAAATGTAAATAAATAAATAAAAATTTAGGTGCACCCAGTTAGGCCACCTAAAAGTAGGCCTAAATACCTGCCTCTAAGCTAGGTGCAGATCGGGTGTATTCCATAAGAGTGCACATAGTTTTTTGAAATGCCCACGCCACACCCCCTATTCAACTGTGCACATTAGAATTTAGGCACACCACATTATAGAATACATCTAGGAAGTTGTGTGCATTAATTCTAATTAAAGCCAATTAGTGCCACTAATTGGTTATTAAGTACCAATTATCAGCACTGATTGGCTTGTTAATCAAGTTGTGCATGCAATTTGGCCAAGCATGCACAACATAGGGCTCCATACATAGAATTTGGGGTTTAGTGCATGAAAAAGTCCTGCATAAGGATGTGCTAAGCCATTTTCCTAGCGCATCTTAGCAAAAGGGCCCCTATGTAAAGAAGGACAGTAAAAATAAGAGACAGTTTAAAGCAGCTGCAGTTCTATATCAGCACATAGAAATGGGATAAAAGGGAGGGGAAGAGGATGCTGGAATATCACCCTCTCCCATCCAAGTGGGGAGGGTTGCCATGAATGCAGCTATAAGCTTTCACATCTTTGAATTGATGTTTTAGAAAATCCTGCTAGGTCAGTTTTTGTTACCTCTAATATACAGCAAACACAGAAGATTACTAAACTATAAAATCAATTAGATTTTATCCTTTTCAAATCCTTCTGCTGTTCTTTAATAAACTGAAAAAGAGCCTGTCTGCTTAAAAATAATCCTCAACATGAATCAGACCTCAGTTATTGCCTTCGATATGATTTCATCAAAATCAACAAATAAGGCAGGTTATTTTTTTTTCCTCAGAGAGCTGTGTTGTACCAAACTATTACAGAGAAACCAAATAACACTTCTCACTGTACCGTGGTAGTATAAAGTAATTTCATTTAATTTAATTGACATGTAAGACAAATTAAAATCTAGGCCACATACAAATTAAGACCCAGAAATAATCACTTTCATTTTGTTCTGTTTGTTTTGGCCAACAATCCTTCTATGGCACATTTTCAAACTACAGTCCACAGTAGAAGTATCTTTAGGGAATATAATGTATAACTCTGAAGAATTTTAGTAATGAAATTCTAGTAACATGGAGGGTTTATCAATATGAAAGATATGTGTTCTCTCATTTTCCAGGCTGCTTTTAAGTTATCTGATAGAAACAAATCTAATCCATATATTTATACTAACATGAGTAAATGATGTACTATTCCCTCATGTTTTATTTTTGTATTGACTTGCTGATGTTAAGAATATTTTTAAAGCCTACAACATTACATGATTTGATTTTTAAGAAACAGCTGTATGTTTATTTAACTTGTCAATCCTGAGTAATCAGTGAACAATGAAAACCCAATTCTCATCCTGGAAAGGAGCTAGGAGAAAGAAGATGTACTATTTACATTCTGCCAGTACTAGTGATTCAGACTGGCTACTGTTGGAGACAGAATGCAAGTCTGAACGGACCATGATTTCACCCAGCATGGCTTTTTAATTCATGCTTTTATGTTCATTTCAGGGAGAAATCCTACCTTGAGATGGATGTTTGGTATGGGCACCAGCCACAAATAAGCCAGTGCAGGGTTTGATTGCACAGGGTACAAACATGTCCATACATACAAGCATTTATGGAGTCAACAGCAGCATGAAACAGAGACCCTTTTATTGAAGCATAGTGTGCGCTAAAAGTGCGTTAAATGCTGCACATCCTATTTTAATCCTATGGACCACATGGCACTTAAGGGCCGTTTACAAAGGTGCGTAACAGCCTACACACATCCAGTGCATGCCAAATTGGTATGCCAAACCAGCAGAACCACCTGGTTACTGTGTGCCCCTGGTAGTAATTCTTAATTTGGAACCCGCATAAAACATGCAGTACAAAATATTTTCTATTTTCTACTGCATGGCGCTTACCCAGCGGTAAACGTAAGTGGAAACGTGCTGCATGCTTACCTCCCAGGTAGTGCGTGAGGTCTTCCCACTAAGTCAATAGGTAGCGGTAAGGTCTCATGCTGAAAATGGACATGTGCTGGTTTTTATTTTGCTACACGTCCATTATGCAGCCCCTTAAAAAAAGTCCATTTTTCCAGGACACTACAAAAACTGTCCTGGCATGTACCCAAAAGATGTGCTCGCACTGTCACGGGCCACTTTTTGCTGTGGTTTAGTGAAAGCCCCCCTTAGTGCATGTTAATGTCTGTTAGTGTGCGTAAAGCTTTTTTTTTTTTATAATTTCGTTCTATATAGGGTAGATTCAATATATGGCACCTAAAAAATCAGGGCTGAAAACCCCCTGCTTAAGTGATATTCTAAAGCCACAGCTAAAGTTTGGCATAGTTTATATAGACTTTAAGCGGAGAGGTCATGTGTAAATTTAGGCACCCACTATTTGCACCAATGAAAACATGGTGCAAATACCCATACCTAAATTTATATCAGAGCACTGTTATTGTAAAATTATGTGCATAACTCAAAACCATGCCACAGATTTTCCCCACACATCATTTTTCATGCCAATATGTAAATTTTAGGCATGGATTCTGCACCTAACTTTATATACCCTTTATATATCCTTGTCTGTTCTTGTCACTGCATATATATCTTTCCAAAAAGAAAAAAAAACTGTTTAATCTGCTCTGCAAATACATAGTAACATAGTAACATAGTAGATGACGGCAGAAAAAGACCTGCACGGTCCATCCAGTCTGCCCAAGATAAACTCATGTGTATACCTTACCTTGATTTGTACCTGTCTTTCTCAGGGCACAGACCATATAAGTCTACCCAGCAGTTTTTCCTGCCTCCCAACCACCTGTCCTGCCTTCCATCACCGGCTCTGGCACAGACCGTATAAAAAAGTCTGCCCTCCCCTATCCTCGCCTCCCAACCACCAACCCCTCTTCCCCCCACCTGCTCTGCCACCCAATTGTAGCTAAGCTTCTGAGGATCCATTCCTTCTGCATAGGATTCCTTTATGCACATCCCATGCATGTTTGAATTCCGTTACTGTTTCCATCGCCACCACCTCCCGCGGGAGGGCATTCCAAGCATCCACCACCTTCTCCATGAAAAAATACTTCCTGACATCTTTTCTGAGTCTGCCCCCCTTCAATCTCATTTCATGTCCTCTCGTTCTACTGCCTTCCCATCTCCGGAAAAGATTTGTTTGCGGATTAATACCTTTCAAATATTTGAACGTCTGTATCATATCGCCCCTGTTCCTCCTTTCCTCCAGGGTATACATGTTCAGGTCAGCAAGTCTCTCTTCATACATTTTGGAACGCAAATCCCATACCATCCTCGTAGCTTTTCTTTGCACCGCTTCCATTTTTTTGACATCCTTCGCAAGGTACGGCCTCCAAAACTGAACACAGTACTCCAGGTGGGGCCTCACCAACGTCTTATACAGGGGCATTAAAACCTCCCTTCTTCTGCTGGTCACACCTCTCCCTATACAGCCTAGCAATCTTCTAGCTACGGCCACCGCCTTGTCACACTGTTTCGTCGCCTTCAGGTCATCGGATACTATCACCCCAAGATCCCTCTCCCCGTCCGTGCCAATCAGACTTTCCCCGCCTAACACATACGTCTCCCTTGGATTTCTACTCCCTAAGTGCATCACTTTACATTTCTTCGCATTGAATTTTAATTGCCAAACGTTAGACCATTCTTCTAGCTTCTTCAGATCTTTTTTCATGTTTTCCACTCCCTCCGGGGTGTCCACTCTGTTGCAAATCTTGGTGTCATCCGCAAAAAGGCAAACTTTACCTCGTAACCCTTCGGCAATGTCACTCACAAATATATTGAACAGAATCGGCCCCAGCACCGATCCCTGAGGCACTCCACTACTCACCTTTCCCTCCTCCGAGCAAACTCCATTCACCACCACCCTCTGGCGTCTGCCCGTCAACCAGTTCCTAATCCAGTTCACCATTTCGGGTCCTATCTTCAGCCCATCTAGTTTATTCAAGAGCCTCCTGTGGGGAACCGTGTCGAAAGCTTTGCTGAAATCTAAATAGATTACGTCCATAGCACGTCCTTGATTTAATTCTCCCGTCACCCAGTCAAAGAATTCAATGAGATTCATTTGGCACGATTTCCCTTTGGTGAAACCATGTTGTCTCGGATCTTGCAACTTATTTGCTTCCAGGAAATTCACTATCCTTTCCTTCAGCATCGCTTCCATTACTTTATCAATAACCAAAGTGAGGCTTACTGGCCTGTAGTTTCCAGCCTCTTCCCTATCACCACTTTTGTGAAGAGGGACCACCTCCGCCGTTCTCCAGTCCCTCGGAACCTCTCCCGTCTCCAAGGATTTATTAAACAAATCTTTAAGAGGACCCTCTCTGAGCTCCCTCAATATCCTGGGGTGGATCCCGTCTGGTCCCATGGCTTTGTCCACCTTTAGCTTTCCAAGTTGTTGATAAACACTCTCTTCCGTGAACGGTGCTCTATCCGCTCCATTCTCAGGTGTACTTTTGCCAGTCCCTAGCAGTCCTTCTCCAGGATTTTCTTCTGTGAAAACAGAGCAAAAGTATCTATTTAGCAAATTGGCTTTTTCTTCATCATTTTCTACATAGCGTTTTGTTGTATCTTTTAGTCTCACAATTCCGTTTTTAGTCTTTCTCCTTTCACTAATATACCTGAAGAAGTTTTTGTCTCCCCTTCTTACATTTCTAGCCATTTGTTCTTCCACTTGCGCCTTCGCCAGACGTACCTCTCTCTTGGCTTCTTTCAGTTTCATCCGGTATTCCTCCCCGTGTTCCTGTTCTTGAGATTTTCTATATTTCTGGAACGCCAACTCTTTAGCCTTTATTTTCTCAGCCACTTGCTGAGAGCTAGATTTCAGATTTCAAAACTGTCAGAAAGTATTAGATCTCTTTTTCTTTTACCTAAAGTGTGCTGAGCTCTTCCCCTCACCCCACCCCACCTGTTTTTTTCTGCAGACAATTTAAAAGCTTAGGTGTGGCTAAAGCTTCTGTTGAGAGAGCTGGGCAGCCATGAGTTCTTTACTTGTCTCCTGCCTAAAGGAAACTCACACAGATAAGACTTATTCTGGCTTTATTTCTGGCTATCCCTATTTTAGAGCTATGGTTTGGGGCATCTCTCTCTCTTCTATCCTTGTCTGTCCTTGTCACTGCATTTATATCTTTCAAAAAAGAAAAAAAACCTGTTTAATCTGCTCTGCAAATATTGTGATCTGATTGTTGTGTTTCTAACAGGTTTATTGATATCTGTTAATCTGAGAACTAGATTTCAGATTTCAAAACTGCCAGAAAGTATTAGATCTCGTTTCCTTTTACTTAAAGTGTACTGAGATCTCCCCTATCCCCACCCCACCTGGTTTTTCTGCAGATAATTTAAAAGCTTAGGTGTGGCTTAGGTGTGGCTAAGACTTGTTATGGCTTTATTTCTGGCTATCCCTACCTTAGAGCTGTGGTTTTGGACATTTCTGGTGCATTCCTTAACCTTGACTTCCCCTTGTCTTAACCTTGTCTTCCCCTTATCCCAACCAGCTGTGTAGATAACTGGCTTAATACAGTTCTAGAGATAGGTTTTACAGCAAATACATTCCACAGGTTTTAAGTTTAAGTCCACCCACTGACACTTCCTATATAGCTTTCCTAAATACACTACTTGTCACAAATTAACTCCACCCTAATTACAACTGTCTCTGAAAAGTAAACCCTTCATTATCACAGTATATTGTTACACTCCCAAGGACACTTCAATTGTTTCGCATAATTATGCAAAATGTAATCCATAACCAATCTGTAACAAATTGTATTTCCAACATTTAACTCATATTGTAAGCCACACTGAACCCGCAAAAAGGTGGGAAAATGTGGGATACAAATGCAATAAATAAATAAATAAAATAAAATATCCCCAGTCTTCTGCTCAGCAGCACAGGCTCACTACTCGAGATAGAAGGACCTCTATTAACATATCCATTGGTTGCTAATCTCATTATATATCACAGAGGATACCATTTTACCTTCTCTTCCTTAAACTTGTTCATAAAGCTTCTCTCACTGTTGGCAGTACCGTATTGGCAGGATAATCAAAAATCATCATTAATCAGCTATACCCATAGATCTACCCTATTTCCTTTCCTGCCTAGCTCTGATAAAATATAGGCTTTTCTAACTGTTTCTGGTCCTGTAGCACTCTAACTTTGTGGAAATATCTTGCCAGTCCTAGTTATATTCTAGTGGAATTTGAAAGTTAAATCAACTGAAAATTCTTTGATCAGACTGTATCATTCCTGGTCATACCTAGAGAACTATTTTTGATACAGCACTTGGCTGACTCACTGGGACTTATAGTCCCACCCACCCCAGGATTTTTCAGTCATATATAGACAAGCCAAAACTCATTAACTTTACCCCTCAGTCACACACAGGCAATCTTGCAGACTGTTAACCCCATCATAGTGCACCTGTTCATACCCATTTTAACCAATCAGGATGACTCTTATTCTCTGTAATAATTGTGGTGCTTTAGTTTCAAGGCCAATCATCTGGAGACTTAAAAGCTTGTCCTATCTGTCATCAGCTCACTAGTTTAAAAGAGGAGCTCAGTAAAGTAGAAATTGGATGCACTTAAAGCAGCTTCTAGGACTGCACAAAATCATACTGCACAAAATCATACCAAATTCTCACCACTGCCTGAAAGGATAAAACCACCTAAGAATAGATGGTTCACGGTAGGCTCAGGCAGACTTTGTTATGTGACACAGAAGCATCTGCCCTCACAAGTGTTGCCCCTACAGAATTCTTTTGCTCCATAACAGCACTGTGATGGTCCTGAAAATAGACCTGAGGCGGAAGAAAAAGAAAAAGCAATGAAGGTGGAACAAAAAGATATGAAGGTACCCAAAGAGAAAAGACACCCCTAAATCACTAATGTTGAAACACATACCACAAACTTAGAGGACCAGCTGCGAGGGTCAAAAATTTACATCAGGCGTGGATGCTGTTCAAAAACACCATCCTGGAAGCCCAGGACAAATATATTCCGCATATTAAAAAAGGAGGACGGAAGACCAAACAACAGCCATCATGGTTAAAAAGTGAGGTGAAGGAAGCTATTAGAGCTAAAAGAAAATCCTTCAGAAAATGGAAGAAGGAACCAACTGAAAATAATAAGAAACAGCAAAAGGAATGTCAAGTCAAATGCAAAGTGCTGATAAGGAAGGCTAAGAGGGACTTTAAAAAAAAGATTGCGTTGGAAGCAAAAACATACAGTAAAAAATTTTTTAGGTATATTAAAAGAAGGAAGCTGGCAAAAGAATCGATTGGACTGCTAGATGATCGAGGAGTAAAAGGGGCGATCGGGGAAGACAAAGCCATAGCGGAGAGATTAAATGAATTCTTTGCTTTGGTCTTCACCGAAGAAGATTTGGGTGGGATACCGGTGCCAGAAATGGTATTTGAAGCTTACGAATCGGAGAAACTTAATGAATTCTCTGTAAACATGGAGGATGTAATGGGGCAGTTCTACAAATTGAAGAGTAGCAAATCTCCTGGACCAGATGGTATTCATCCCAGAATACTGATAGAACTAGAAAAATGAGCTTGCAACGCTATTGTTAGTAATATGTAATTTAGCTTTAAAATTGAGAGTGGTACTGGAAGACTGGAGTGTGGCCAATGTAATGCCAATTTTTAAAAAAGGTTCCAGAGGAGATCTGGGAAATTATAGACTGGTGAGTCTGACGTCGGTGCCGGGCAAAATGGTAAAGACTATTATTAAGAACAAAATTACAGAGCATATTCAAAAGCATGGATTAATGAGGACCTGAAGGCGACAAAACAGTGTGACAAGGCAGTGGCCGTAGCTAGAAGATTGCTAGGCTGTATAGAGAGAGGTGTGACCAGCAGAAGAAAAGAGGTTTTAATACCCCTGTATAAGACATTGGTGAGGCCCCACCTGGAGTATTGTGTTCAGTTTTGGAGGCCGTATCTTGTGAAGGATGTGAAAAAAATTGAAGGGGTGCAAAGAAAAGCTACGAGAATGGTATGGGATTTGTGTTACAAGATGTATGAGGAAAGACTTACGGACCTCAACATGTATACCCTGGAGGAAAGGAGAAACAGGGGTGATATGATACAGACGTTCAAATATTTGAAAGGTATTAATCTGCAAACAAACCTTTTCCAGAGAGGGGAAGGCGGTAGAACGAGAGGACATGAAATGAGATTGAAGGGGGGCAGACTCAAGAAAAATGTCAGGAAGTATTTTTTCACGGAAAGAGTGGTGGATGCTTGGAATACCCTCCCGCGGGAGGTGGTGGAGAGGAAAATGGTAACGGAATTCAAACATGCGTGGGATAAACATAAAGGAATCCTCCTCAGAAGGAAGGGATCCTCAGAAGCTTAGCCAGTGGTGGGAGGTGGGGATAGTGCTGGGCAGACTTATACGGTCTGTGCCAGAGCCAGTGGTGGGAGGTGGGGCAGGTGGTTGGGAGGTGGGGATAGTGCTGGGCAAACTTATACGGTCTGTGCCCTGAAAAAGACAGGTACAAATCAAGGTAAGGTATACACAAAAAATGACACGTGAGTTTATCTTGTTGGGCAGACTGGATGGACCGTGCAGGTCTTTTTCTGCCGTCATCTACTATGTTACTATGTTACTATGATTTAGTGACAGGAAATCTTGCCTCACCAGTCTACTACATTTCCTTGAAGGTGTGAACAAACGTGGATAAATGTGAGCCGGTTGATATCGTGTATCTGGATTTTCAGAAGGTGTTTGACAAAGTACCTCATGAAAGACTCCAGAGGAAATTGGAGAGTCATGGGATAGGAGGTAGTGTTCTATGGTGGATTAAAATCTGGTTAAAAGATAGAAAACAGAGAGTAGGGTTACATGGTCAGTATTCTCAATGGAGAAGGGTAGTAAGTGGGGTTCCCCAGGAGTCTGTGCTGGGACCGCTGCTTTTTCACATATTTATAAATTACCTAGAGATGGGAGTAACTAGTGAGGTAATTAAATTTGCTGATGACACAAAGTTATTCAAAGTCATTAAATTACGGGTGGATTGTGAAAAATTACAAGAATGACCTTACGAGACTGGGAGACTGGGCGTCTAAATGGCAGATGACGTTTAATGTGAGCAAGTGCAAAGTGGGAAAGAGAAACATGAATTATAGCTACATCATGCAAGGTTAGTACATAAGTACATAAGTAATGCCATACTGGGAAAAGACCAAGGGTCCATCGAGCCCAGCATCCTGTCCATGACAGCGGCCAATCCAGGCCAAGGGCATCTGGCAAGTTTCCCAAACGTACAAACATTCTATACATGTTATTCCTGGAATTGTGGATTTTTCCCAAGTCCATTTAGTAGCGGTTTACGGACTTGTCCTTTAGGAAATCGTCCAACCCCTTTTTAAACTCTGCAAAGCTAACCGCCTTCACCACTTTCTCCGGCAACAAATTCCGGAGCTTAATTATACGTTGGGTGAAGAAAAATTTTATCTGATTTGTTTTAAATTTACTACACTGTAGTTTCATCGCATGCCCCCTAGTCCTAGTATTTTTGGAAAGCGTGAACAAACACTTCACATCCACCTGTTCCACTCCACTCATTATTTTATATACCTCTATCATGTCTCCCGTCAGCCGTCTCTTCTCCAAGCTGAATAGCCCTAGCCTCCTTAATCTTTCTTCATAGGGAAGTCGTCCCATCCCCGCTATCATTTTAGGCGCCCTTCTCTGTACCTTTTCCAATTCTACTATATCTTTCTTGAGATGCGGCGACCAGAATTGAACACAATACTCAAGGTGCGGTCGCACCATGGAGCAATACAATGTACATAAGTACATAAGTACATAAGTAGTGCCATACTGGGAAAGACCAAAGGTCCATCTAGCCCAGCATCCTGTCACCGACAGTGGCCAATCCAGGTCAAGGGCACCTGGCACGCTCCCCAAACGTAAAAACATTCCAGACAAGTTATACCTAAAAATGAGGAATTTTTCCAGTCCATTTAATAGCGGTCTATGGACTTGTCCTTTAGGAATCTATCTAACCCCTTTTTAAACTCCGTCAAGCTAACCGCCCGTACCACGTTCTCCGGCAATGAATTCCAGAGTCTAATTACACGTTGGGTGAAGAAAAATTTTCTCCGATTCGTTTTAAATTTACCACACTGTAGCTTCAACTCATGCCCTCTAGTCCTAGTATTTTTGGATAGCGTGAACAGTCGCTTCACATCCACCCGATCCATTCCACTCATTATTTTATACACTTCTATCATATCTCCCCTCAGCCGTCTCTTCTCCAAGCTGAAAAGCCCTAGCCTTCTCAGCCTCTCTTCATAGGAAAGTCGTCCCATCCCCACTATCATTTTCGTCGCCCTTCGCTGTACCTTTTCCAATTCTACTATATCTTTTTGAGATACGGAGACCAGTACTGAACACAATACTCCAGCTGCGGTCGCACCATGGAGCGATACAACGGCATTATAACATCCGCACACCTGGACTCCATACCCTTCCTAATAACACCCAACATTCTATTCGCTTTCCTAGCCGCAGCAGCACACTGAGCAGAAGGTTTCAGCGTATCATCGACGACGACACCCAGATCCCTTTCTTGATCCGTAACTCCTAACGCGGAACCTTGCAAGACGTAGCTATAATTCGGGTTCCTCTTACCCACATGCATCACTTTGCACTTGTCAACATTGAACTTCATCTGCCACTTGCACGCCCATTCTCCCAGTCTCGCAAGGTCCTCCTGTAATCGTTCACATTCCTCCTGCGACTTGACGACCCTGAATAATTTTGTGTCATCGGCGAATTTAATTACCTCACTAGTTATTCCCATCTCTAGGTCATTTATAAATACATTAAAAAGCAACGGACCCAGCACAGACCCCTGCGGGACCCCACTAACTACCCTCCTCCACTGAGAATACTGGCCACGCAATCCTACTCTCTGCTTCCTATCTTTCAACCAGTTCTTAATCCATAATAATACCCTACCTCCGATTCCATGACTCTGCAATTTCTTCAGGAGTCTTTCGTGCGGCACTTTGTCAAACGCCTTCTGAAAATCCAGATATACAATATCAACCGGCTCCCCATTGTCCACATGTTTGCTTACCCCCTCAAAAAAATGCATTAGATTGGTGAGGCAAGACTTCCCTTCACTAAATCCGTGCTGACTTTGTCTCATCAGTCCATGTTTTTGTATATGCTCTGCAATTTTATTCTTAATAATAGCCTCCACCATCTTGCCCGGCACCGACGTCAGACTCACCGGTCTATAATTTCCCGGATCTCCTCTGGAACCTTTCTTAAAAAATCGGAGTAACATTGGCTACCCTCCAGTCTTCCGGTATTACACTCGATTTTAGGGACAGATTGCATATTTCTAACAGTAGCTCCGCAAGTTCATTTTTTAGTTCTATTAATACTCTGGGATGAATACCATCAGGTCCCGGTGATTTACTACTCTTCAGCTTGCTGAACTGACCCATTACATCCTCCAAGGTTACAGAGAATTTGTTTAGTTTCTCTGACTCCCCCGCTTCAAATATTCTTTCCGGCACCGGTGTCCCCCCCAAATCCTCCTCGGTGAAGACCGAAGCAAAGAATTCATTTAATTTCTCCGCTACGGCTTTGTCCTCCTTGATCGCCCCTTTAACACCATTTTCGTCCAGCATTATAACATCCTCACACCTGTTTTCCATACCTTTACTAATAATACCCAACATTCTATTCGCTTTCCTAGCCGCAGCAGCACACTGAGCAGAAGGTTTCAATGTATTAGGGGGGCATGCGATGAAGCTACAATGTAGTAAATTTAAAACGAACCGGAGAAACCTTTTCTTCCCTCAACGTGTAATCAAACTCTGGAATTTGTTGCCAGAGAATGTGATGAAGGAGTTTAAAAAAGGTGGCTTAGCGGAGTCTTAAAAAGGTTTGGACGGCTTCATAAAGGAAAAGTCCATAGACCGTTATTAAATGGACTTGGGGAAAATCCACTATTTCTGGGATAAGCAGTATAAAATGTTTTGTACTTTTTGGGGATCTTGCCAGGTATTTGTGACCTGGATTGGCCACTGTTGGAAACAGGATGCTGGGCTTGATGGACCTTTGGTCTTTCCCAGTATGGCAATACTTATGTACTTATGTACCAAAAAATAACATTTATTTTTTGGCTGAGGGTATGTGTCTTGGGGCTGGAGAGTGATTATGCCTGTGATAATCAGTGCAACCACACTGCTGTGCATTAACTAATTAGTACATCATTAGCGTGTGAGCCCTTACCACCTACAAAATGGGTTGCAGTAAGAACCCAAACAATAAAAACCATATGCCTTTAATGCCAAAAATTGAAAACTAGCCATTTTCTGGTCATGGCAGAAAGTGGTACATGAGAGAAACCAGCAAAAGGACACACTAAGACCACATTTTTGCTGCAGCTTTGTAAAAGTGCCCCTATGAGACTTCCCATTGAGTAAAAAAAAAAAAACCAAAGAAAAAAATGAGTTCATAATGAATTCCTTATCAGGGCAGATAACAACTATTTTTTGTTAATGGACTTGCATAATTAATGATACAGATTGTGAAAAGTCAAAAGTAACCTGATTACTTTATTTTGTTTTTCATCCCCCTTCCTTCTTTTAGATGAGTTTTAACAACTTTTACATAAACACTTTAGAACAATGCAACGGGGAATTGAAAAAGGATACCTTGTTGGCTATACAAAGTAAAACTTAATTAGAATTAAGGATTTAACTTAGGAGAGGAAGCAATTTGAAAGAAAGGTAGAATGTGGTACTTATTATATGGAAAGCCTTTATATCTAGAGGACTTTAAGAGTATTTCAGACTTTTTCTGCTCTTATTTTGTTTATTTAAATAGACCGTTTTCTCAAACAAAAGAAGATACTTTAATACAACAAAGATGTGCCATGCTAGTTCTGATTAAAGGACCATCAAGACCTGAATCCTGTCTGCGACAGTGGCCAGTCCATGTCTCCATGAAGTACCTCATAAATCCCAAGGATTAGATCCATTTAATGTTGCTCAGTTCTAGAGATATCTAGTGATTACTTAAGAATTTAAGGGTCATTTTACTAAACTGTAGTTAAAAAGTGGCTATTGCATACCCTTATGCAGGAGGCGCTCCCAGCAGTAATTGGCAGCGCTGCCACATTGGCGTATGCTGCATGATTACTGCGCTGTTAGCACATGAGTCCTTACTGCTAGGTCAGAAGGTGGTGGTAAGGGCTCAGGCAGTAAATAGTATCGTGCTACTTTTGATTTCAGTGCACGGCCACTTCCCCTTTAAAAAAGCCATATTTCCCAGCCGCAGTAAAAGTTGTCCCAGTGTGCGCCAATTTCATGCACCTAAACTACCACAGTACACTTTTTTTTTACCGCAGATTAGTAAAAGGCCCCTGAATGTGTTAAATCTCACTGTAGCTTAGACTCCTGTCTAGCATATATAGTGAGGGATATGCCTCTGTCTTAGTTTCAGATGCTCACTGAATGGTTTAATTATGGTTTAGCCAATAGTCTGTTTCCATTTCATTGGGGGAAAATTGTACTCACCCCAATTCCTAAAAAATTCTAGAGACAACCTTCAATCTGTGAGTAACTATCGGCCCGTAGCCTCTATCCTGATGTTTGTAAAGATGATTGAGGGATATATGGTAATGCTAGTTATACTGTTGAACGATTATCTGAACGATCATGGTATTTTACATTTATTTATTTATTTATTTTACTCTTATATCCCACATTATACAAAAAGTAAATTTCGGTTCAATGTGACTTACAATAAAACAATGAGCATAACAGTATACATTTATTTGAATTACTGATTACATAGAGAAATATATAATTCTCAATCTGAATTTAGAAGAAAATCATAGTACAGAACGCTATTATCATCCAGTTCGACCTTTCTTAGCATTTGATTTAGTTGATCATGATCTTCTGTTTAGGTTGGTTTATGTACTTTTTACTTATTCGAAAGGTACAGACCATGAATCACTCAAGGAAGTTACATGGTACTACTTTTAAGATGAATAGGAAGAACTATTTCTTTTTCACACAAAGAATAGTTAAGCTCTAGACCTCATTGCCAGAGGATGTGGTATCAGAGGTTAGTGTATCTGGATTTAAAAAAGGTTTGGACAAGTTCCTGGAGGAAAAGTCTATAGTCTGTAATTGAGATAGGGGAAAGCCACTGCTTGTCCTTGAAAAGGCCCCTTAGTTTACAGAATACTGTAAATAGAATGTTTATATGTCATACTTAGGCAACTCACACTTATACCAGTCATAGACCTGGCATAAGTGTGCACTCCTAAATTTAGGCACATTAATGCCAACTTCTGTTAGGATTCTATAAGAACAATTATATAAAATAGACTCACAGCCTATGTATAGCGAGCGCCTAAATTGTTGCACCCATTTAAAAAATTGCCTCCAATATATATATATATATATATATATATATATATATATATATATATATATATATATATATATAATTTAAAAAATGTGTACTGCTGTAATTTTCTTTTGCTTATGTTCAGCTTATTCTTACTGTACGTCGCCTTATGTGAATTTCTTCAAAAGATGGTAAATGAATCCAAAGAAAAAATAAATCATCAAAATTATTATCAACATTAATTTGTATTCTTACCATTAAAAAGAAATGGTAGGCTCACTTGGGTCTTATCACAATGTACTCATGCCCCTCTTTATTATTTATTTATTTTATTTATTTGTTACATTGTTTTCCCATATTTTCCCACCTCTTTGCAGGCTCAATGTGGCTTACATAGTACCGTTCAGGTGATCGCCAATATTGGTATGAACAAATACAGAGTGATGTTGTAATATAAGACGGTTCATGTGTTACAGACACATTAGGGAATCTTAAGGGGGGGAGAATTAAGTTAAGTCCAGTACGAGCTTTGGTTTTGTTGTATTGCATGGTTAAGGCATTTAAGTTGGATCGATAGGGTATGGTATGCCTTTCTGAACAGGTAAGTTTTCAGTAATTTCAGAATTTTGGGTGGTTGTTTGTCGTCTTCATGGCATTTGGTACTGCATTCCATAGTTGTGTGCTTATATAGGAAAAGCTGGATGAGTAGGTTGATTTGTATTTGACTCCTTTGCAGCTTGGGTGGTGGAGATTTAAGTATGTTTGAGTTGATCTTGAAGCGTTCCTCTTTGGTAGGTCAGTGAGATCGATCATGTATCCTGGGACATCTCCGTAGATGATTTTATGGACCATGGTGCAGACTTTGAATGTAATACGTTCTTTGATTGGCAGCCAGTGTAGTTTTTCTTGTAGGGGTGTGGCACTTTCAAATCTATATATAAGCCTGGCTGCTGTACTTTACGAAGTTTGGAGTTTCTTTAGGATTTGCTGTTTGCATCCTGCGAAGATTCCATTGCAGATGACTTAGTACAATGATTTGTACCAGGTTGCGAAATATTTCCCTTGGGGGAAAAAGGTTTTACTCGTTTGAGTTTCCACATGTGGTTCTCCAGTGTGAGATTGTGGTCAATAGTAACTCCAAGAATTTTTAGGCTGTCGGAGATAGGGAGGTTGTGATCCAGGGTGATTATGTTGGTGGGTTTGTTTGTGCTGTATTGGGATGAGAGGATGAGACAGTGTGTTTTTTTTTCTGTGTTATATTTTAGTTGGAATGCATTCACCCATGAATTCATGATGTTTAGACTGAGTTTGATTTAATTATCATACCTAGATGGGCCATGTGGTCTTCAAGGCAAATATAATAACTCCCAAAATTTCTAGGGGGTTAGCTTTGCTTTGTTATCCATGCAAATATGAAATTTTGCTAATGAAATAACCAAGAAAGTTAAACACACCTCTGGATTTACATGCCATTTTTCAAAATAAATTATGAATTGTTTATATGCTTTTGCATCAGAACTGTTCTTTAATTATAAATTTACATAATGTTTACATGTCCAGTTGGGATAAGATAAATGAATGATTTGCTTGGAAGAATAATGATCAACACAGGGATATGATTGACGTCTATAAAATCCTAAGTGGTGTAGAATGGTTAGAAGTGAAACAATATTTCACTGTTTCAGAAAGTACAAAGACCAGGGGACACTTACCAGCTTATAATCAAAAGTGATCGCCGGCCATCTTCCGACACAAATCGGGAGATGGCCGGCGATTTTGTAAAAGCGGCGAAATCGGTATAATCGAAAGCGGCATTTTTGACTGCATTGCCGCTTTCCTGTCGCTTCGCCAGCGAAAGTTCAAGGGGGCGTGTCGGTAGATTAGCGAAGGCGGGACATGGGCAAGCATGGGCGTGGCTACCAGATGGCCGGCTTTCACCGATAATGGAAAAAAAAGCGGCGTTAAGCAGTATTTCGCCGGCTTTACTTGGTCCTTTTATTTTCACGACCAAGCCTCAAAAAGGTGCCCCAACTGACCAGATGACCACTGGAGGGAATGGGGGATGACCTCCCCATACTCCCCCAGTGGTCACCAATCCCCTTCCAAACTAAAAAAATAAAACTAAAAACCTTTTTTGCCAGCCTGTATGCTAGCCTCAAATGCCGTACCCACCTCCATGACAGCAGAATGTGTTGTATCCTCCGACAGCCTTTCCCTGGTTGCGATGTGGCTCTCGGGTAAGTATGACACCTTTTCTGTTAGGTGCCCTGCAGAGTCACATTAGCAATGCATTGTGGTGGGTGTAGGGTATGGGATCTACTCCCATGGTGCTTTTCCCCCCTGCTAACTGGGTCAGAGTATTGCCTGTTTTGTTTCCTGTTGTAGTCCATGCGGTAGTGGCCATTTTTGTAAGCCACTTTTAGAGCCCTTTCCTGTGATAACCACGTCAGAGAACGTAGTTCTTACCTTGAATGGTGCTGAAAGCAGTGGCGTAGCTACGTGGGGCCTGAGGGGGCCGGGGCCCCCGCAGATTCACCCCAGGACCCCCCCCTCCCGGCGAACCCGCCCCCGCCGCCGCCTACCTTTACTTTTGCTGGCGGGGGATCCCACTCCCCGCCAGCCAACGTCTTCTCAGTCCTTCCTGCTCTTCAATGTGTTTGCTGACGTCCTGCACGTAATTGTACGTGCAGGATGTCAGACTCAGAGAACAGTTCTGTTCTCTGAGTCTGACGTCCTGCACGTACAATGTGCAGGACGTCAGCAAACACATTGAAGAGCAGGAAGGACTGAGAAGAAGACGTCGGCTGGCGGGGAGTGGGATCCCCCGCCAGCAAAAGTAAAGGTAGGCTGCAGCGGCGGCGGGTTCGTGGCGGGAGGGGGGGGCGGCAATGTCGGCGGTGGGGGGGCGGCACCGGGGGGAGGGCTAAAATGTGCCCCTCCCCCCGGGCTCTGGACCCCTCACCCACGGAAGGCTGGCTACGCCCCTGGCTGAAAGAGGGCATTGTACACCATTGTGCCAGCTCTGACCTACTACTAATCTTAGTACCAGGGGACTCTTTGCCAGTGGGGCACAACCTCTGATCTGCAGTTAACTGTGAGTAAACGTGGTTATTTCAAGAAAGGACTTTTTCAGAGAGATTAGTCTTCAGGTGTGAACTGGTATGCCAAAGTTATACAGCAGCAATAAGTCCTAGAGGTTGTATGCAGGTCCCTGGAACAATTTTAGTGGGTGCAGTACATTTGTGGGTAGTGGGTTTGGGGGGCTCAGCTCCCAAAGTAAGGGAGCTATGCACGTGGGAGCTTTTCTGAAGTCCAGCGCAGTGACCCCTAGGGTGGTTGGTTGGTGTCCTGGCATGTCAGGGGGGCCAGTGCACTAAAAATGCTGGGTCCTCCCACGGCCAAATGCCTTGAATTTGGCCGGGGTTTGAGATGGCCGACATAACTTTCCATTATCGCTGAAAAACAAACCCGGCCATCTCAACCTCGGCGAACTCTGCCATTTGGCCGGGCTAAACCGTATTATCGAAAAAAAAGATGGTCAGCCATCTTTTTCGATAATACGGTTCCGGCCAGCTGTAGCGCCGCCACCAAAATAGATCGCCGATGATCTATTTGGCCAGCGACGTTCGATTATGCCCCTCTTAGTGAAATTACATGGAAATACTTTTAAAACAAATAGGAGGATTTATTTCACTCAAAGAATAGTTAAGCTTTGCTGCTGGAGGATGTGGTAACAGCAGTTAGCATATCTGGGTTTGAAAAAGGGTTGGAGAAGTTCCTGGAGGAAAGGTCCATAGTCTATTATTGTGATGGACATGGGGGAAGCCACTGCTTGCCCCAGGATTAGTAACATGGAATGTTGCTACTAATGGGGTTTCTGCAAGGTTCTTGTGACTTGGATTGGCCTCTGTTGGAAGCAGGATACTGGGCTAGATGGACCATTGGTCTGAGTCAGTATGACTAGTCTTATGATCTTATGAGATGACTATAGATACAGTTGCATCTGCAGTGACATAATAGACTAGATTCTATATACATGGCACCAAAAAGAAAAAAGTGCTAAGTATTATTCTATAAATGGCGCTCAGAGTTGGATGCTGTTTATAGAATAACACCTAGTGCCAGGAGCTGCACCTAACTTCTAGGCATGAGTATTTACACCAAATGAAACCTGGTGTCAATTCCTGCACTTAAATTAGGTGTGGATCAGGTGTATTCTGTAATGGTGCATGCAAATTCTTGGAACGCCCATGTCCCTCCCATGACCTTTCCCCCTTTTCACTTCCACGCATCTTTATAGAATATGCTCAGCAAGATGCATGTGTAAATGCTAATTGTTGCCAATTAACATTGATAACTGATTATTAGCACCCAATTATCCACGCTAATTTGTTCGTTACTGAATTGAATTCAGCACGGAAATTGTGTGTGCACCCAATTCTTCACATGCAATTTTGAGCACCATATATAGAATCTGGAGAAATATGTTGGAGGCAACTAGGTAGAATGGGTTGGAAATGGTCCTTTTGCACTTGCAGAGGCTATCGTACTATAGGGAACAGACATAAGGACCCTGAAAATCAGACTGTATAAAAAAGCAAGCGTTATCCTTATTGATCTCATAATAATGACTGCCTCAGAAAATTGTGCTGAATTGCAGGTGGAACTTTTTGAAAATGAAATATATTCTTTGTTGCACTAATAGAGATGACAGGACACAGTCATAGAAGGAATGTACAGATTCTAGAAAATAGTGTTATTTTCCCTATGGTGAAAATAAGTGCTTCCTGATACAAGTAAATTACTTCCTACCTACCAAATTTTTGTAGAAATATATTACATTTTGAAAGCTACTACTGAAGCATATAAATGACAGCTATACTCCAAGTGAGATATGCCACTGGATTGTTTGAAAAGAAATGCTGAATATTCAAATGATTGGAATAAAAAATAAATATTAGGCATTAAGGCCAAATTTATTGGATTAAACATAGTAGAAAACTAAACATGAGTCACCCAAGCCTGACTGGAAACCCTAAACTATTGGTTTCCAGGAAGCTCAGTTTCATTAATAATCATGACTGTTAATAGAGTGTTTATTATTTGTTTAGCCTCCATTTTAGCTAGCTATTCGAGATCACTATCTGAACATCTGTTAACAGTTGGTAGCACTCAGCACTTCTGTCAGGCGACTAGTTTCAGCTTGCTCTCCAGGTCCAGTGCTACTATCTTGGAACATGGTCAACTGACAATAACAGGTGTTAGCAAACGTGGCAGATGCCGATGACTACTGTTCTTACTGAATCTCGGATGTCTGCCACGTGGTAATTCCAAATTGACGCACACTGGGCATGCAAAGGCACCTATGCGGCTTAGTAAAAGGGCCCCTAAGCAACATCTGGTCCCTATGCAAAGGCTATCTGGTCATTTTCAATAGCAGTTAATTGATTAGTGCCGCTGAAAATGACTGGTTGGGGCAAAAATTCAAGCCGGATATGTCGGGGGCATTCCAGGTGCATTCTGGGGACAGAGTCCAGTTACATTCCAATATTCAGATGTAACCAGCCAGGTTTAGAAAAAAAAATAAGACAGCATAAATATCTGTCCTACCGTTTTGGTCTGCTAACCCATGGCCGATTATGTCTAAATATTAACTTAACAGACGTGCACTAGTCGCCTTAAAAAAAAAGAACATATATTCAATGGGCAGGGCCTAACATTTAATTTCCAGTTTCAGCACTGGCAATGGACAAAAAAACGTTCTTTGTTGCTGGCTGAATAACAGGAGGATCATTTTTTGTTATTTTCCTTCTATTTCTGACAGAAAACATAAAACAAAATGGTATTAATCAATCAATCAATGTTGACATTTTCTATATCCTTTCTAATGAATGCACATCCCTAGTATACAACAGGTAAAGCTTTATATATTGTATTCTAACTCATCATATAGTAATAGTAACAAAACAAAAACATAACAATAGTAAAATGCCCATATGTTTGATATGTTATGTTATGCATCACTTCTAGCCCGCATATACCTGAGCAATTCAATGTGGGTTACAGTTCCAAGATGCTGACAAAGATTTATTTATTTATTTGTTGCATTTGTACCCCACATTTCCCCACCTATTTGCAGGCTCAATGTGGCTTACATAGTACCGTCAAATGTGTTTGCCCAGTCGGTGGATAACAAATACAAAGTTGTATAGTGATCGTATGAGGTATAAGTGGAGGGTCGGAATGGATGAAGATTGCGTGATGTCCTGTTTGATCATAGTCATGCTGTATTTGTAGGTGAAGAGGGTTACGTGGGGTCGTTGGGGTAGGCCTTTTTGAAGAGGTAAGTTTTTAGTGATTTCCTGAAGTTCAAGTGGTCGTGGATTGTTTTCACAGCTTTTGGGAGCACATTCCATAGTTGTGCGCTTATGTAGGAGAAGCTGGCTGCGTAAGTTGTTTTGTATTTCAGTCCTTTGCAATTTGGGTAGTGTAGGTTTAGGTAGGATCTTGATGATCTGACCTTGTTTCTTATTGGTAAATCTATAAGGTCTGTCATGTATCCTGGGACTACGCCGTACATGATTTTGTGGACTAAGGTGCAGATTTTGAAGATGATCCGTTCTTTGATTGGGAGCCAATGAAACTTTTCTCAGAGGGGGTTGGCACTTTCGAAGCGTGTTTTGCAGATTATCAGCCTAGCTGCTGTATTTTGGACGGTCTGGAGTTTTTTAATGAGTTGTTCTTTGTAGCACGCGTAGATTCCGTTGCAATAATCTGCATGGCTTAGGACCATTGATTGTATTAGGTATTGAAAAGTTGCTCTTGGGAAGAAAGGTTTTAATCATTTGAGCTTCCACATTGATTAGAACATTTTCTTTGTTACAGAATTTACTTGGCTCTCGAGGGTAAGGTTGCGATCAAGTGTGACAAATTACATGTGATGAATTACATATTGCACAATAATTAAAATCACTTAATTGAGTCAAAAGTTATTTTCAAATAACCATGTTTTTTAGAAAATTTCAAAATTTCAAGGGCCCTGTTTAATAAGCCACATTATAGGTGCGTTAGCATTTTTAATGCACATTAACCATGTACACGCATACAATATCCCTTTAGGTGCCTACATGGTTAGTACACGCGCTGATTGTAAGCACATTAAAAACACTAACATGCCTTAATAAACAAGGCCCCAAATGATTAAAATTTGTGCAAATCCCCAAGGGTAGAGAATTCCAAGATACCACCAAATGATAGCAAAGGGAAAACTTAAATATAGACCTATATTTCAATTGTTTAACAAATGAAAAATGTAAACACATTAAATTATGAATACTGTAAAAGGAATTAAAAAGGAAGTACACTAGTGCAATCACAAAGGTAGAAAGGCATTAAGCCATTTAGGATCTTATGAATAAGAGTATAAAGCTTAAACTGGGCTCTGGCCTCCACAGGGAACCAGTACAACTTCATCAAGAGTTGAACGGCAAATTCATACCTAGAGGCAGAGAATATTAATTGAACCACTTTATTCTGCAGTAACTGAAGTCTGTTAACTAAAGTTAATGAACAACCTACATATATAATGTTGCAATAATCTATTCTAGACTAAACCAAGGCCTGAACCAACAATCTAAGTTCTGCAAACCCGGAAAATTTACAACTTGCCATTAATGTTTGCATCACCTGAAAAGATTTCTGTATTAATAGTTTATATGTCCAGAACAAGTTAGAAAACTATCAACCTCAACTTCTAAAATTCTTGATGAATTCTCAAAAAACAAAATTAACTGAACCAATAGAAAATCTCTGTAGAAATTCAGGTTTTGAAGATCCTAACCATAAATACTTGGTATTTTCCCTGTTCAGTTTCAAATAATTACCGGTGATCCAACATTCAATTATTTGAACAGTGCTCATTATATCAAACAGAGTGAGAAACCAATCTTTTGAAACTGGTAACAATAACGTAATATTGTCTACATATGTGTAAAATGGAAATTTTATTTGTTCTAATACCTTACCTAAGAGTTGAAGCAAAACATTAAATAAGGATACAAAGCTGAGCCCTGGGGGACACCACAGCCTGACTTCCAACTCAGAGAAACATTATCATCTTTCTTCACCCTATAACTTCACATAGAAAACCCTTAGAACATAAGAACATATGAGTAGCCATACTAGGTCATACCAATGGTCTATCTAGTCAACAATGGCCAAGCCAGGTCACAGGTACCTAGCAGAAATCCAAATTGTGGCAGCACTCTATGCAACCAATCCCAGGGCAAGCAGTTGCTTCCCCATGTCTATCTCAACAGCAAACTATGGACCTTTCCTCCAGGAACTTGTCCAAACCTTTTTATAAACCCAGATATGCTAACTGCTGTACTACATCCTCCAGCAAAGAGTTCCAGAACTTAACTATTCAATGAGTGAAAAAATAATGTCCTCCTATTTGTTTTAAAAGTATTTCCATGTGACTTCCATGAGTGTCCCCTAGTCTAAAAATGTATACATACATGCAAAAAATAAAGAAAATTTGTTCTCTATAAAGTTACTAGATGATACTTGTATTAGAAAACAGAATAGAAATAAAATATGAGGCCCTTTTGCTAAGCTGTGCTAAAAGGTGGCCTGTGCTATGACAAGCGCATGGGCTTCCCCACGAACTGAGGCTACTTTTAGCGAGGCTGGAATATGGTTGATTTTTCAATTTTCTGTATTAATGCCCATGCCCTAATTTTCCCATTAGTGCATGGCCATTAGTGTGTAAGCCGTACCTATTTTGTAGGCAGAAAGTGCTCACGTGCTAACCAGTTGACATGCAACATGCATCTGTGCTAATCAATTAGCGCTGGGCATACCTACTCTCTGCCCCCCCCATATACGCCCCTAATTTAGAAAAAAAAAACAAAAATACAACCCCCCCCCCCCCCAATATTGTTTGTAGCATTTGTTCACATCTAGCATAAAGATATTATGGCGCTCAGGGGAAAGTTTAAAATGCTCTCCGGGGACTTTCCTCTGTGTGTAATATTTTGCACACTTCTCAGTTCTGCAGAATAGAAACCAATGAGATTGCTGTTTATGAGGAGATTTTTCAGCTGTGATATTGGACCATGTTAGTGATTAATCACTGGAAGGCCTTTAGCTATTTAAGAGGCGATGATTTATAAGAAGGGAGGTTGGAGTGTTTGGACTGTGAAATGTATAGAAAACGTGACAACCTGCAGGGATTCTGCTCCTCTTTTGAGTATCTCCTATCACTGTGCACACAAATTTTTCTTTTATTATCCATTAATAAATTAATATGATATATTTAGTGCTATCTTATTAGCATAAGACAATGAATTACACATTTAGGTTTTAGTCCCTGATAGTTTAATATTTTGCATGCCACTGATTGAAAGGAATTAATCGGCAGAGTACATAGCATTATAGCTCTGAGATTTCATTTTCAGGGAGATATATAGCCTAATGGTTAGTGCAGTGGCCTGAGAACCAGGGGAACTAGGTTCAATTCCCACTGCATATCCTGTGATCCTGGGCAAGTCATAAAACCTTTTTTTTTTACCCTGGTACAAAATAGTGGCCTAGTGGTTAGGGTGGCGGACTTTGGTCCTGGGGAACTGAGGAACTGAGTTTGATTCCCACTTCAGGCACAGGCAGCTCCTTGTGACTCTGGGTAAGTCACTTAACCCTCCATTGCCCCATGTAAGCCGCATTGAGCCTGCCATGAGTGGGAAAGTGTGGGGTACAAATGTAACTAAAATTAAAAAAAAAAAATAGGTAACTGTCTATAATATGTTAACCATTGATTGTAACAACAGAAAGTCAGTATATTAAAATTGTATCCCCCAAATTTCAAACATTCATAAATCTATTTTTCAGTGGAAAAGAAGGTGCTGTCTGCCACAGAGCCAATAGAAAACAAAAAAAGCTTCTTGTATTTCATTGCTGTAATTATTATTTATCATGTAATTCAGATTTGGTGTTCTCTTCCGCCTGCACTGAAAATGTTAGCTTCTTATTTGAACTTTCAAAAGGAGTTAAAAACATAGGGTCCAATATTCAGAGCAATTTAGTCAGCTGATGACTGGTTAAACCACTTGGTATGGGCTAGCCACTAATATTCAGTGGCAGTTTACTGGCTAAGTGCCGCTGAATATTGCGGTTAGCGTCAAACTCAAAACTGGCTATGTTGGGGGCATGCCGGGGGGTGAAGTCAGCACTTTGCTGCTTAAGTGCTGATATTCAGCCCTTAAGAGCTAGATTCTATACATGGTGCCTGAAAAATCAATGCATAAAAGAAATGTGCCTAGGCATATTCTCTAAAGTACGCCTACATTTTATAGAATCGGTGGTGTATAGATTACGCCAAGTGGCTCTCCACACGACCAAATTTAGTCATATCCATTTAGGCCTCGTTTTACTTGGCGTAATTCCTGACATCTAAATTAGGCGCAGAGCAGTTGTATTCTGTAATAATGCACATAGGGCCCCTGTTACCAAGCTGCGGCAAAAGGGGGTCTTTGAGGGTGTCAGCATGTGTTTTTGATGTGCACTGAGATCCCCTTTTACCACAGCAGGTAAAAAGTATGTCTTGCTTTTCTGCAGGAAATGGCAATGCGGCATGTGAAGCACTTTCTGTGCAGTCATTTCGGGAGGAAGTCCTTTTGCCACCAATTGAGGTGGCAGTAAGGGCTCCTTCTCTAACCTGGCAGTAACCAGGTAGCATGCAGCACTGCCCGATTATCGCTGGGTACACACTGGTGCTACATAAAATATATATATTTTGAAGTGCTGGATGTGACAGCTCGCTGGGGGTGGGAAGTAGCCCAGCAATATTTCCTTTTTAGTAAGTGGTAAGCCCACTTTGGGCTTACTGCCGCTTTGTAAAAAGGGCCCATAGATTGTTGAAATGCCCAAGCTCTGCCTATGACCATACCCCCTTTTCAAGTATATGACTTAGAATTTAGGCGGACCACATTACAGATTAGACATAGCAAGTTGTGTGCGTAAATCTCAATGTCAATTAGTGCTGATAACTGCTTGTTGACATCCAATTAACAGCACTGATTAGCTTGTTAACTAATTCAGTTATGCACATTGATATGGAATACACTTTGATTTCTGTGCTATTTTTATGCTGATTAAGAGGGCCTTTTACTAAAACGCGCTCATGTTTTTGGCATGCGCTAAAATTGTGGGCACGCTAAACATTAGAGATGCCAATGCATTCTTATGGGTGTCTCTAACATTTAACACGCCCACAATTTTAGCGTGCACTAAAAATGTGAGCACGCCTTAGTAAAAGACTCCCTAAGTGCTTACTATTGACTTAAGTGGCTATGTTTTCACTGGCTTAAAAATAATTGGATATTCAAGCCAGAGTCCACACAGATCCCAGCTTTGAATATCTGGGAATAACACCATTGGTGGTAAGCAAAAATGTTCACCAGTTACGTGGAGGGGCATAATCGAAAGGGGCACCCAGGTTTTCCTGAGGACATCCTCGCAGGATATCCCCACAAAGGGGTGGGGAAACCCATATTATCGAAACAAGATGGGCGTCCATCTTTCATTTCGATAATACGGCCGGGGACGCCCAAATCGTGAAATTTAGGTCAACCTTAGAGATGGTCATCCTTAGAGATGGTCGTCCCCGATTTCCAGCGATAATGGAAACCCTTTGGTCGTGGGAGGAGCCAGCATTCGTAGTGCACTGGTCCCCCTCACATGCCAAGACACCAACCGGGCACCCTAGGGGGCACTGCAGTGGACTTCAGAAATTGCTCCCAGGTGCATAGCTCCCTTACCTTGTGTGCTGAGCCCCCCCCCAACCCCCCAAAACCCACTCCCCACAACTATACACCACTACCATAGAACTTATGGGTGAAGGGGGGCACCTACATGTGGGTACAATGCGTTTCTGGTGGGTTTTGAAGGGCTTGCATTTACCATCACAAGTGTAACAGGTAGGGGGGATGGGCCTGGGTCTGCCTGCCTGAAATGCACTGCACCCACTAAAATTGCTCCAGTGACCTGCATACTGCTGTCTTGGTACTGGGTATGATATTTGAGGCTGGCAAAGAGGCTGGAAAAAATATTTAAAGCTATTTTAGGGTGGGAGGGTAGGAGGAGTTAGTGACCACTGGGGGAGTAAGGGGAGGTCATCCCCGGTTCCCTCCAGTGGTCATCTGGTCATTTAGGGCACATTTTTGTAGCTTGGTCGTAAGTAAAAAGGACCAGGTAAAGTCATCCAAGTGTTTGTCAGGGACACCCTTCTTTTTTCCATTATCGGTCGAGGATGCCCATTTGTTAGACACGCCCAAGTTCCACCTTTGCTGCACCTCCGACACGCCCCCATGAACTTTGGTCGTCCCCGCAATGGAAAGCAGTTGAGGACAACCAAAATCGGCTTTCAATTATGCCGATTTGGGCGACCCTGTGAGAAGGACGCCCATCTTGCGATTTGTCTCGAAAGATGGGCGCACTTCTCTTTTGAAAATAAGCCTGATTTGAGCTCCATAGTCTCCTCAATCTGTTAAGACAGACATCACCTACTATCACCCATCCCAGGGTGAGTCACTAGGCATATGGAGCATCGGGTGAACCTGCACGTGACTCACAAAGTTTGATCAATTTTGGGTCCAATGGCTGCAGATACTCAGCTATAGTTTTCAGATGATGATGGTGTTGTGCAACCTCTGGTGTTGGTATTTCCTCCCTGTTGTCATGTATCTGATTACACTCAGTAAGAGTCAATAGATGGGTCTTGTTGCTGCCATTCATTGCCTCTATCATGTATCCACTTGCACTTCTTCCCATCCTCTGTAAGGAATAGCGATCTCTCTGGATGTCAAATAAGTCAAAGAATTTTGTCCTTGCCAGGGACTAGTTACTCTGCTCATCTATGATGACATATATATTCACTGCCTTTTCTGGTTGATCTTTTGGATATTCTTTAGCTACACAAATCTTGGTGCATGGCCATCCATTGCGGCCTCCTCCGTACAGTTTGGAATAATGTTCAGTGATGACACTTGTTCTGCCTCGTTCTCCCCACCATGGCTTGACTCTGAGGCAGGAGTTGCTGTAAAGTAGGCTTGCCATTGCCAGGGTGTCAGGAGCTGACATGCTGGTCACTATTGCACTTCATACACTTGATGGTTGCTTTACAGTCTTTAGCCATGTGTTTGGATAAAGATCAACATTTGTAAAAGTTATTTACGTTCTTTCAAGTGTTCCTCCCTAAACCCTCGGTATTTCTTGAGAAGATGAGGTTTCTTATGTATAGGACACTGTCTGCCTAGATCAGTTGGTGGGATTGCTGTGTGTGACATATCTGTCATATGTACAGCTATAGGTTTCCTGGTGTTGCCATACTTCTTGACCGGCCTTTCATTCAGGAAGTAGCCTATTTGTCAGCTTCAGGTACATTGAACATGAAGCTGGGATCATTTCTATTCTCGGATAAACTTCACAAAGACTGGAAAGGGAGGGAACTTATTTTGGTGGTCCTCTTTATGTTTAACTCCTTTTTATTAAAGTCAGCACATAAACAGCACTGTACACAAAGATGTTCTTCAATAATAACTCCTATCCCACCCACTAGAACCTCCCCTCTTCCATCTCCCCCCACCCCCCGACAGTGGTCCTCTTTATATTTGGCACCTAGTCTTGCTCATTTTTCTCTTCTCTTATCTGTGCTGTGTAACACTTGATTTCAATTGTTTTTTTGAGACTTCAGTGGAGAAACTTGATGAAATCACTTGTTTCAAATCAAGGATTATTCTCCTAAATTGTCACTGGGCCATTTTTTTGAAAACTTTGTGATAAATACATTTTCAAAAACACTTGATTTTTTTGCTATGTTGCACTATTTGTACTGTTTATAGTTTTACAAAGCACTCGTCTATTGTTGTCAGCTGGGGGTTCACTTATTCCGACATGGGTCATGTTTCGCTGAAACACTGTATCAAGGAACAGCCCTCTGCAAAGAAGACATGCCATATAAGATGTCGAGACTTGAAAAAGTGTATATATATATATATATATATATATATATATATATATATTTTTTTTTTTTTTTTTTTTTTTTTAATTCTTACAGGTCTTAACCAGACCCATCATGCTGACTACATTATGTTTCTGCTGTCAAGATGGCAGTGGCATTCTATGTCATACATTTTATACTGGCAACAGATTTTGAGTTCACCAATCAAGAAACAATAGATTCAAACCAATATAATACATTCTAATTTAGTAGACATACCTCATAGTCACTGCACTAAACCTTTTCAAATTTCATCAAATCCTTTTTCATATGGGTTGACCAGAACTGCACGCAATAGGAAAACCATTTTTCTAATTGATATTGTAATTCTTCTTTGTGCATTTATTTAATCTTCATCCTCTACTCACTTACACAGTTCTCTTGGCTTTCCTGTTTTGTACGACTAAGATGATAATTTTGAATATCTCATGTCAGTTGCAATGTAGCCCGCATATATTACTATCAGCTTTCCAAGGGATACCATCACTCTGATTCTTTTTGAAAATGATCATTTTTAAAATACTGCAACAGTGAGTGAACATTCTGCTCCATCTCTTTGTGTGAGCAACTGAGTGATGTAGAGATAGCTTGTCTATATTCGAAAATCAAATATATGCATTTTGTTTTTGTGCACTTCTACCTAAATTAAGCAGAACAATTTTCTGATATGCTAGTTTTCCCAGATAAGTGTCTGTTCTACCTTATAAATATCTTTGAAAAGTGTCCTCATAAGACTTTTATATCCCAGTGTTTTAACTTCCATCTATTATGTTTATTTGTATTTATTTCCCATCTTTTTCAACAGTACATTATGTGAGTTACATTCAGGTACACTAAGTATTTCCCTGTTCCCAGAGGGCTGGCAATCTAAGAGGCCCTTTTAGTAAACCTCCTTAAGTACTTAACTCCCAGTTTACCCAGTCTTAACTACTAGCTCAGTGCTGTGTTAAGGAGCCTTGCAGTATTGTTGCATTTAGGAGGGAATTCTATGTATGGTGCTCAAAATCAGCGCTAAGTGTGATTCTATAAAGGGGATGCATTCTATAAAGGGTGCATGCCCTTTATAGAATCACATGCAGCGCCAATTCCCATGCCTAACTTTTGGTGCCAAAGTTACACCTTCTGAAACCTGATGAAATGCTGGTGCCCACGTTAGGCACTCTGAGGCCATATTCTACAAAAATGTGTGCAACTTTTCAGAATGCCCCGACACACCCATGACCATGCTTCCTTTTGAGTTACATACTAGTGTAGTTAGGCACCATGCCTTATAGATAGCATACAGCCAGATGCACTCACAAATTTTAATGAGTGCCAATTAGGTTCGATAATTGTTAACACCCAATTATTGATAGTTAAGGGCTCATTACTCAGTTAATCTGTGTGTGCATCTCGGGGCTCACATAAATTTTGGTGTGCAAATCTGATGTGCTCCCTCATTAACTCTCTGTTAGCCAGTGAGCGCACATTAAGTATAATGTTCTAGCTAGCTAACATGTCCACGCACACTCTCTGCCCATAGCACGTCCCCTCCTCAAATATTGCACTGCTGTGTTTTGTATCAGTATGTCCCACCCATATACTTAGGTTAAAACAAACCTTCAAGGTACCCATCCATGGTTTAGTGCACAGAAACAGGACAAATATTGCAAAATGCCTTAACGCGTTTATACAGTAACCTGTTTTCACACACTAAGTAGAGAATTCAATAAACGGCATTGAAACTTGCATGCTGAAAAAACTCAGTGCTAAGCACTGTTCTACAAAGGGTACACACCTTATATAGAATAGTGTTTAGCAATGGCGTAGCTACGTGGGGCCATGGGGGCCTGGGCCCCCGTAGATTTGGCCCTGGATCCCCCTGCCGATGACCCTCTCGACCCCCCCTCCCGTTGCCAACCCTCCCCCGCCTCCGCCGTCAGACTCACAGAAACAGAACGAAGCCTTGCGCCGGAAGAAGAGGATCTCAGCTGGCGGGGATTGGGGTCCCCCGCCAGCAAAGGTAGCCAACGGCGGCGGCAGGGGAGGGTTGACGACGGGAGGGGAGGTCGAGAGGGTCGTTGTCAGGGGGGGGTCAAAGTTGTTGGTGGTGGTGGTGGCAATGGCAGCGAGGGGGGGGGGGTCAAAAATGGCAGGGGGGAATGGCAGCACCTGGGGGGAGGCTAAAATGTGCCCCCTCACCTCAGGCTCTGGACCGCCCTCCCGCCGAAGTCTAGCTACGCCCCTGGTGTTTAGCCCAGATTCTGCACCTAAGTTGGCACTGGACTTCCGCTTGCTCAAACCTGGTGTAAATCATGCCACCCAAGTTAGGCACTGTTAGGCAGCATTCTGCAATCTTGAATGCTACTTTTCGGAATGCCTCTAACATGCCCAATGGCCATGCCACCTTTTGAGATATGTATCATGGGAATTAGGTGCCTTACTTAGGGCCCTGTTTACTAAGCCACGTTTTAGGTAGCGTCTTTAATGCACATTAACCATGTATGTGCTTTAGCCGTTACATGCCTACAATATCCCTATAGGCGCCTACATGGTTAACACGTGCACTAATTGTAGGCGCGTTAAAAACTTTAACACACCTTAGGGCCCTTATAGAATAGCATGTATCTAGATATGTGCATAAATTTTAAGAGTGCCAATTAACATCAATAATTGGTCATTAGCACCCAAACACCTTAAATCATGGCTTTTTCAACAGGCTTACAATACTTAATTAGACTGGTTCTGGCTGATATGGGCACTTATCCTGTTTATTTATTTTATCTTAGTTTGATTGTATGTTTTTACCATTTACCAATATATTTTCCTTTATAATTTTTTACTTTTTTTTTTTAGTTTGAAAAGCGCTTTGTCCTGCTAAGTCATTTCAAGCAGTATAGAAAGTCTGCAATAAACATAAAAGGACCCCTACGTTTTTTTTTTAAATTGTCTTCAATCAAGAATGGTGTATTCTCAATGGAATTGTTTTCCATCAAATTATACTTCAAACTGGATAAGTTTTACATATCACCGTATTACTACAATTTGGCAACCTTTTATTAATTGCTAAATTGCTGAGAGATTGTACTTCCAAAATGTAGGCTGTTTTGAATTCTGTGAGTTCATTGACCTTTCTGTTTTTGTTTGTTTGTTATATTTTTATGATCTAAATATGAAACATCATAGTTTGTATTTTGTGTGTGCATTCCTGGGTCCCTATGGAATTCATTAATATGCATCTGAGGTAAAGACCAAGGCCAATTTAGATATGGCAGCATTTGTGTAATTCCCATTTGAAGCTCAAATGTCTAATCAGCACCTACATTCTGGATATGCATTAGTTTGCTCTGCATGCAGCCTTGAACATAAAGCCTTATAATGCCTTTGATAGGTTAAACATTTGCAAATGAGGAGTTCATTGCTTATCTACTCTGTAAGACTTTGAACACAGCTTGTGCAGGATTTTCTCATATGCTTTAGTAGTAAAAGACCTTGACTATATGTGTTTATATCAATTTTTCTTTTGTATGATTTTTCATTTGTATGTGCTTTTAAGAGTGCATGAATTTGCATGCTTATTTACAGAATGTTTTGAAATGTCCAATCTAATCTAATAAAGAACTTGTGCACCGCACAAATCCCAGCAGGAGGTACAAGGTGGTTAACATTATAAGAAGACCAAACAACAATATAGGAAATTACATCAACATAACATAAAAGGAAATGAAAAGTAAATATGCACATTAAAATTTATCAAACAAGAAGGTTTTCAACTTCATTTGCAATCTCATATAATTGAATTCTAATCTGATATTTAAAGGAAGTGTATTCCAGATAGCAATAGCTTGGAAGGAAAACAGAGAATCCAGTTGACGCCTATAACTTAGACCCTTTAAAACTGGGCATTTTAGTAGATGGCTATCATGAATCCAAGTAGAAAAATAAAAAGAATGTGAAAAATTTGAATTAATAATTTGGAAGAATTAACATAGAAAATATGAAAATCCAAACACATAACTTTAAAAGTAAAACATGTTTTCAAAGGAAGCCAATTAAGTTTCTGAAGATATTCAAAAATACCATTATATTTTTTTAGACAAAAAATAGTTGCACTGCTGTGTTTTGTATAATTTGGTCCCATCCATATATTTAGGTTAAAACAAACCTTCAAGGTACCCATCCGTGAGTTTTGTTGTCTCCATTAACGTTAACTGCTCTGCCTATAGATCCGAGGAACAACAAAAACTGCAGAAAAGCATGAACCTATGGAGATGAAAGCAGTTGTTAGTGATACAATTGAGGAGCTAAGGAGAAAAAGTGAGGAGAATGAATGAGGATACCAAAAATATGTTTATTCGCATAAAAAAATGACAAAATTCTCATAAAACAAACTTGTGACATCCATTACTCCATTCAGTGGAGTATTGCTCAATCGGGACACCTTTCTGTAAACTGGACATGTCAAGAACCAAGTCTATATACAGGCATCCATCTTTTTGGTGCTAATTGGCAATAATTAGAATTTATGTGCATATCTTTCTAGGTGCTATGCTATAAAGATGCACACATAAATTCATGTGTGCAGATCTGAAAAGGTGGTATGGCCATGGGAGGGGCATGGGTGGGGCATGGGTGTTCCAAGAATTTCCATGTAGTGCAGATCGGCGCCTAATTTAGGTGCAAGGATTTACACCAGGTTTCAGTTGGTGTAACTCCTTTTACCTAAAAGTTAGGCATGGATCCTGGTGCTATGTGTTATTCTATAACAGGTGGTCAACTCAGAATGTCGTTTATAGAATAGTGCTTAGCAAGAGTAAAATAAATAACATAAGGAACAGGACAAATTCATGGATACAGTCTTAAGAATTCTAGACAAATGTTCCACTTGCTCAAAGGGACACTACTAGTCTACCTCCTAAGGTCCCTGGAGGTATAACCCAAGGAGATGTACCCAAACCAGACTAGAATGGCATGATTACATCTACCGTGAAATCTTACAACTAAAACAGCAAACAAAAACCTCCCAAACCCACCATAAAAATACAGATATCTTACTCCCCATATAAAACCTTTCAGAAGATCAATTTTTTATATTGAATCCTTCAGAGCAAAAGTGAGCCATGTCCAGTTTTACATTTGCAGAATTGTATCTTCACTTTTAGAAAAAAATCACAAGATTTTTTAAGCACTCATCTCATTACAGAACAAGCGGTGCCTGAATCAGCTTTAATCTGCCAGCAATCTACACAAATGCAGTATTTCAACTCAGAAAGACTTACAGCATACAAACATGGCACATTATTATTCCAAAGACTATGAATATAGAGATGTGGTAGCCATGTTAGTCCACTTCTAAAAGCAGTCAATAGAAATAGAATAAAATAAAACATGGGGATTCAAAATGGCTGCCATCTAGATCGGACGCTCTGTAAGGCTCTCAGAGATAATGCCGAAAAGAAGGGGCCGCGTGTCCTCCTCTGCTGCCCCTCCACGGCAGAACTCTCCAGCGCAATCCACAATGACTGCTTACCTACACAGAATTGAGATGCCGAGGACACCGGGACCGGACCCGCTGGATCAATCAGGTGAAGTTGGAAACACCACGGAGATCTCTGTGTTGGAGCGGACGCTCAGTCCTGATGTGAGAGTGCCTCCCCTGCAACCCTCGGGAGTGAGCACGTCGACGCCGGTTTCCAGTTGGATGCCACCAAAGAGTGCAGCAGACCAATGGACCGAGGAGGAGAGACAACATGCGGAGAACGTGGGCCTAGGAGAACAAGGCACCTCCCGAGGGACCGAAACATCGACCTTCAGCCAGGTTCAGAAGGAGACTGGAAGTGAACTTAGACCACAACTACCCGCTGCAGTACCAGAGGTACAATTTTCCTTAATTCAGAAACCTACAGAAATTACACTGGATGCTTTATGGACTTTGATTGTGGACTTGGGGAAATCCCTATGCCCACAAATAAAACAAATATCACATGACGTTGCTATTCTGAACCAAAAGGTTCAAGACACTGGAACTAGGGTTGAGACAATAGTAAATCGACAAACAGAAATGGAGAAAGAACTGAAAGCAGTAAAGTTACAGCAAGAGACTATGATAAAAGACTTAACTACTCTAAGGAGACGGACTGAATTTTTGGAAAATGTAACTAGAAATAATAATATCCGCTTTTTGAATTTTCCAAAGAAGATAGAGGTTTTACCGAGAGATATGCTTAGAAAGTATGTTACAGAGATACTAGGTGTTTCAGAAGAAATAGTTCCACCATTTACACAAATATACTATTTGCCTCAAAAAATCAAGTATCTCAGGAAAATCCTGTATTAGATATCTCAAGGATATTAGAAGCCTCAGACACAGAACTAGTAAATTCTTCCACTTTAATTGCCACAGTAGCCTTATCGCCAGATAAAAACTGGCTGATGAGGCTTTTCTTTCAGAACAAACATAAAAGCTTTCTTGGATTGAAGGTACATCTCTTTCCAGATGTAACCAAAGAAACACAAAGATGTAGGCAAAGATTTTTACTTATGCGTCCGGGGGTAATTCAGTTAGGAGCTTCTTTCTTCTTAAAGTACCCCTGTAAATGCCTGATTAAATATCAATCTAATAAGTATGTGTTCTATGATCCCTCTCAGCTCTCCTCTTTCCTGGCTGTAAAAGGACAAGCGAGTAATTAGAACTAAGCTCTAGATACAGGAGAGGGTATCTTTAAATGAGCGCCCGATCTAGAGAGGTTTTCTACTTATGATATTTATCTTTAATATTTCCAAAATGTACATTTTGAATCCCATCAAAGTGGACTTTGATAAACTTGCTGTGTGGAATTACCTAATGAATTGATTTCTTGTAATGTGTTTTCTTGAACAGTATAGCTATTTTCTTGACAAGTATTATTCTTGTTTGATTTTATATGTAAATGTATAAAGAAAGAAAGAAAGAAAGAAAACATAGAAAATAAAATAAGATGATAACTTTTTTATTGGACTAACAATACATTTTTTGATTAGCTTTCGAAGGGCTACCTTCGAATGCTAATCAAAAAATGTATTGTTAGTCCAAAAAAAAAAGGTATCTTCTTATTTTCTTTTATATGTTGTATTTTATTCTATTTCTAAAGACTATGAAAAAAGTAGCTTGTGCATAAAAGTCACTCACCAGATGGCAGAAGTGGTCAGGTGTGGACAAGGCACAATTTTTCTTCTAAGTCTTTAGGCCATTAAATCTATGAATTGCTTTTGACTCCTAACCACTTTAACCACTCACCTCCACCTACCCTCCTCTCCTCCTTCCTGTACACATTAATTGATTTGATTTGCTTACTTTATTTTTTGTCTATTAGATTGTAAGCTCTTTGAGCAGGGACTGTCTTTCTTCTATGTTTGTGCAGCTCTGCGTATGCCTTGTAGCGCTATAGAAAGCTAAATAGTAGTAGTAGTAGTAGTAGTAGTAGTAGTAGTAGTAGTAGTAGTAGTAGTAGTAGAATTGGTGCACAGCTGAAGTAATGCAAAAGTGGACTTAGCTGGCACTAAGCACCATGGGTACATTTAAAATTCATGCAAATATTACAGTTGCTCTAAAAACACACCAAGAATTTAAAATAGGAAAACACAATTTGTGACCTATTTCCCAAGAAGTCCAAAGGTGTGGGTTGTACCATGTTGTACCTGAACCTATAGTGTTTTTTTTACATCAGACATACTTATCCCTGATCATAAAAATATTTAAAAATAGAAGACCCAGCTCAAAGAGCTTACCAAAAGGACCATGGAGTACAAAACAACTAAAAATCCATCAAGGTCTGCTGTCACCAAACACAACTCTGTTCCAAACAAAAGCTTAGTCCCATCAGCATATAAGAACAACAACAATTAAAAAAAACCCCATCATTCCTACCTTATTGGCCATCCTGTTTTCAAAATGCAGTGCTACAGTGTCTTGGTGGACCTTTGTGGACTTTTCTATAGTCTATTCAAGCGATATTCAGCGCTATTTACTGTCCAGGAACAGCTTCTGGCTGGTTAAATAGCACTTAGCTGGCTAAGCACTAATATTCAGTACAGGATAGCTGGTTATCTCTGCTGAATATTAGTGCTTAGTGCATAGGGTTAGAATCTATATATGCTGCAGTAAAAATTGGCTCCGAAGAACATATGCCTTGGCATAGGCTATAAACAGCGCCTAACTTTAGGCACAGATTTTAGAATATGCCTACGGCCCATCCACATGACTAAATGTAGTCTTGGGAATTTATGCCAAGTAAAATTTGGTGTAAATGCCAATGACTAAGTTAGGCATGGAGCGGAGTGTATTCTACAACATTTCACATAATTTTTAGTAACGCCCACAATCTGCCTATTCCACACCCATGGCCATGCCCCCTTTTTGGCAGTGCACATATGAATTTACGCGCATCAATTTATAGATTTGCTTTGCAAGTTGTGCGCATAAATTCTAATTAAAGCAAATTAGTGTCAATTCCTTGTTAATTGGCAATTATCAGCACTGATTGACTTGTTAAGCTAATTAAGTTGTGTGTGCAATACAGAATACAACCTAAATTGCATGTGCAACTCATTGCACTGTATAGAATCTGGGGGACAGCGGCTATCAGGCTATATCATGCTATTGCGCTCTTTGCTTGATGCAGTGGGCGAGCCACAAGGTAACCCACGCATGAAGCCAGGCCCTCGGACTCCGTGTCCACCCACAATTTCCATATTACTCAACTTACATGAATGTCCAAGGACCCGATCCTTGGACAAGCATCATGAACGAGATGAAGAACCATTCAAATATAGCTGCAGAAGGCAAACCATGAAGCAGCCAGCAGGTATAACCAGGCCCTCGGACTCCATAACCGTCCGCGATGGCTACATTACTCTGTGAACCTGCATGTTAGGCCAATAACACAGACCTTCAAGAAGAAAAACAATATTATGCAGATAGTCTGAACAAAGAATAAGCAGTCAAATAGCATAAGGGTTACCATGTAGATGTCGAACACAGTCATGAATCACTTTTTATTTCACAGGTGGTAGCGACTCTATAAAGTCCTGCAGTTTCTTGGGTTCCTCAAAAAAAGAGCTGTTTCTTTTGATAGTGTAGATGGACTTTTGCCAGGTATTGGAGTGAGAATTGCATGCCTCGTTTGAAAAGGGTCGTGCAGTAAGGGGCCAATGCTCTTCGCTTTCCTGCTACTAGATTGGAGTAATCCTGAAAGATCTGCAGGAGTGTACCCTCATAGCATAGGTCCCATTTGTGCCTGTAGAATGCCATAATTTGAGCTTTGTCTGTGAAGTTCAGGACCCAGGCTATCACCGTACGTGAATGACCCTCTGATAGTACCTTGTCTCCAAGACGATGTGCTCACTCTATCTTAATTGGAAGGGCCACCGCCGGGAACCTCAGCTACTCCGGGAGACATCTGTCTACTAGAGCGGGGAGTTCGCTGTCTTTAACTGACTCCAGAATTCCCACTAATCTGATGTTATTTCTTCTGGCTCTGTTTTCCTGATCTTCAAGACGATTGGTAAGGGTCTTATTTTCCTCCTCAAGTACCCAAAGCCGATTCTCAGCCGAGGCCAACAAGTCCTCCGCATGGGCCACTGGGTCTTCCACTTGTTGCAGACGAGCTCCATGGGATTCCAAACAGGCCTTGATGTCATCTACTGATGATTGGAGCTTTGATAGACTATCTTCAAGGATGGCAGCAACACTTCGGGTAAGTTCCCAAACCATTTGCACCTGGAGCGTGACCATGGGTATTGATGGATCCAGCGCCATTTTGTCTTTCACTAATCGATTCTGCTCTTTTACAATACGCAGCATCTTTCCCGCCATGCTAGACTCTATCGTCTTGCTCCCAAGTAGTAAAATGAAGAGTGAGGAAAGTTGAAGACTGCTCTAGCATTCATATCTGGGTTTCATGCCGCAAAGGGGTATTAAATAAAGAATAACTAGGGATCCATTTGAGAGATCCTCTCATGGACATCCGTTCACTACCCGATCATCATTGGGGGCATAATCAAACGGGGCCGGCCATCTATAAGGGCGGCCATCTCTAAGGCCGACCCCGTCAAGCAGCCTACCCGACCATATTATTGAAACAAGATGGCCGGCCATCTTTCGTTTCGATAATACGGTCGGGGCTGGCCAAATCTCAACATTTGGCCTGCCCTTAGAGATCGCCAGCGTTAGAGATGTCCACCATTGGTTTTCGCCGATAATGGAAACTAATGGCGGCCATCTCAAACCCAGCCAAATCCAATGCATTTGGTTATGGGAGGAGCCAACATTTGTAGTGCACTGGTCCCCCTGACATGCCAGGACACCAATCAGGCACCCTAGGGGGCACTGCAGTGGATTTTACAAATTGATCCCAGGTAACATAGTAACATAGTAACATAGTAGATGACGGCAGAAAAAGACCTGCATGGTCCATCCAGTCTGCCCATGACAAACTCATATGTGTATACCTTACCTTGAATTTGTACCTGTCCTTTTCAGGGCACAGACCATATAAGTCTGCCCAGCAGTATTTCCCGCCTCCCAACCACCAGTCCCGCCTCCCATCACCGGCTCTGTTACAGACCGTATAAGTCTGCCCTCCCCTATCCTCGCCTCCCAACCACCACCCCCTCTTCCCCCCAACTGCTCCGCCACCCAATTACATATCTCCCTTACCTTGTGTGCTGAGCCCCCCCAAAACCCACTCCCCACAACTGTACACCACTTCCATAGCCCTTACGGGTGAAGGGGGACACCTAGATGTGGGTACAGTGGGTTTCTGGTGGGTTTTGGAAGGCTCCCATTTACAACCACAAATATAACAGGTATGGGGGTGAGCCTGGGTACGCCTGCCTGAAGTACACTGCAGTACCCACTAAAAACTGCTCCAGGGACCTGCATACTGCTGTCAGGGAGCTGGGTATGACATTTGAGACTGGCAAAGAGGCTGGCAAAAAAATCTTTTAAGTATTTTTTTGGGGTGGGAGGGGGTTGGTGACCACTGGGGGAGTAAGGGGAGGTCATCCCCAATTCCCTCCGGTGGTCATCTGGTCATTTAGGGCACATTTTTGAGGCTTGGACATGAACAAAAAAGGACCAAGTAAAGTCGGCCAAATGCTCGTCAGAGCCAGCCTTCTTTTTTCCATTATCGTCCGAGGCCGGCCATCTCTTAACCACACCCCGCCCCGCCTTCAGTACACTTCCGACATGCCCCCTTTATCTTTGGCCGGCCCTGCGACGGAAAGCAGTTGAAGCCAGCCAAAATCGGCTTTCGATTATGCCGATTTGACCAGCCATAGGAGAAGGCCGGCCATCTCCTGATTTGTGTCGGAAGATGGCCACCCTTCTCCTTCGAAAATAAGCAGGCATGTGACCCTCAATGTGTTACATTCATATTGTTTCCTTAACCACCTATGGGCACTCCACTGAATCACAATTTCCACTCCCTCCGAACTGTGACCGTCCAACCTGCTCACAAATGCCCCCAAATCCAACACCAAGCCCACCCACCCCCATCAATATGATAAAATAAGAACCCTAAACATAAACTCTGCCCATCCTCCCAACTTGGGAAGATGGATAGGACTAATTTCCAGAATCCCAACCTACACCCATCCTCCCCAACCCGTTTCTTCAGAACGCCAAACCCTTTACTTACCAAGATTCCACATCCAAATTCCTGTCTCCTTACTTCTCCTACACAACTATCTATCCACCAAGCCCATCTCTCCACAGTCAGAATCCTCCCATATCTGTTTCCTGCTATTAGCCTACTCTATACTTTTTGTCCCTTTCCTTTCTCTCCCATAACTTAAGGCTGCGGACACCCGTGAAGGGGCATAATCGAACGGAAACGTCTATCTCCATGGGCGTTTATCTCCTAGAACGGGTCCGTGAAGGGGAGGACCGAACCGTATTTTCGAAAAACATGGACGTTTATCTTTTTTTGAGCTGGGCATTTTTGTTTTTCAGCGATAATGGAAACCGAAAGCGCCCAGCTCAAAAACGAATAACTCCAAGACATTTATTCGTGGGAGGGGCCAGGATTCGTAGTGCACTGGTCCCCCTCACATGCCAGGACACCAACCGGGCACCCTAGGGGGCACTTTTACAAAAACAAAAAAAAGGTAAAACAGCTCCCAGGTGCATAGCACCCTTCCCTTGGGTGTTGAGCCCCCCAAATCCCCCTCAAAACCCACTGCTCACAAGTCTACACCATTACTATAGCCCTAAGGGGTGAAGGGGGGCACCTACATGTGGGTACAGTGGGTTTGGGCGGCGGTTTGGAGGGCTCCCATTTACCAGCACAAGTGTAACAGGTGGGGGGGGGATGGGCCTGGGTCCACCTGCCTGAAGTCCACTGCACCCCCTAATAACTGCTCCAGTGACCTGCATACTGCTGCCAGGGAGGTGGGTATGATATTTGAGGGTGAAAATAAAAAGTTGTGAAACGGCATATTTTGTGGTGGGAGGGGGTTTGTGACCACTGGGGCAGTCAGGGGAGGTCATCCCCGATTCCCTCCAGTGGTTATCTGGTCATTTAGGGCACTTTTTGGGGCCTTATTCGTGGAAAAACAGGGTCCAGGAAAAGTGCCCTAAATTCTCGCTAAAAACGCATATTTTTTTCCATTATCGGCGAAAGGCGCCCATCTCTGATCGGCCGATAACCACGCCCCAGTCCCGCCTTCACCACGCCTTCGACATGCCCCCATCAACTTTGTCCGCATCCGCGATGGAGTGCAGTTGAAAACGTCCAAATTCGGCTTTTGATTATACCGCTTTATTCGTTTTTGTGAGATAAACGTCTATCTCCCGATTTGGGTCACAATATAGGCATTTTTCTATTTCGATTATAAGCAGGATAGTGTTATAAAAATTGGAAAATTATTTATAAAAGTTGCTAGAGTAAGAGATGCATATTTTCAAAGCACTTAGACATAAAGTTATGACGTGGAGGGGCATTTTCGATATGACATCTAAGTCCGACTTTGAACGTTTTGCACAAAACGTCCAAGATCCAAATTTGAAAATGAAAAATGTCTTTTTTTCAAAAATACTGTTTCAAACAAGGTTTTGTGCTTTGGACATTTTGGTTTTTGGTCCATTTTCGAATAAGTGCAAAACATAGAGATTCATGCCACTGGGATGTAGGAGGAGCCAGCGTTTTAAGAAGACTGGTCCTCCAGACATCCTAGGAGAGCAATAGGGCACCCTAGAGGGCATTTCTGTGCACTTCATGAAAATTCTCCCAGATGCACATCTCACCTTTACTTCCTTATCTTGTCTCCTGAGTCCTCCAAAACACACCCAAAGCTCACTACTCCCCACTGCACACCACTACAATAGCCTTATGTTTCCAGCAGTGACCAATCCATGTTACAAGTACCTGGCAAGATCCCAAAACATTACAATGCATTTTATGCTGTTTATCCTAGAAATAAGCAGTGGATTTTTGCCACGTTCATCTTAACAATGGCTTATGGACTTTTCTTTTAGGAAGTTATCCAAGCCTTTTATAAACCCCGCTAAGCTAACTGCTTTTATCACATTCACTGGCAACGGATTCCAGAGTTTAATTACATATTGAATGAAGAAATTTTTTTCTGGTTGGTTTAAATTTACTACTTTGTAGCTTCATTGTGTGCCCCCTAGTCCTATTATTTTTTGAATGAGTTAACAAGTGATTTATGTCTATCCATTCCACTCCACTCATTATTTTACAGACCTCTAACATATCTCCCCTTAGCCATCTTTTCTCCAAGCTGAAGAGCCTTAGCCACTTTAGCCTTTCCTCATATGGAAGTCGTTCCATTCCTTTTATCATTTTTGTCACCCTTTTCTGTACCTTTTCTAATTTCACTATATCTTTTTAGAGAAGGGGTGACCAGAATTGCATACAGTATTCAAGGTGCGGCCCACCATGGAGTGATACAAAGGCATTATAACATCTTCATTTTTATTTTCCATTCCTTTCCTAATTATACCTGACATTCTATTTGCTTTCTTAGCTGCTACTGCATACTGACTGAGCAGAGGTTTCATCACTGATATTTTAAAAACCTCTGCTCAGTCAGTGTGCAGCAGCAGCTAAGAAAGCAAATATTGGATGCCCAGTCTACCAGTCTCATAACAACTTTGAATAACGTTGTGTTGTCATCAAATTTAATTACCTCACTAATTATTCCCATCTCTAGATCATTTATAAATATGTTAAAAAACAGCGGTCAAAGCACAAACCTCTGGGGAACCCCACTATCTACCCTTCACCATTTAGAATACTGACCATTTAACCCAACTCCTGTTTTATATTTTTTAACCAGTTTTAAATCCATAATAGAACACTACCTCCTATCCCATGACTCCATTTCCTCTTGAGTCTTTCAAGAGGTACTTTGTCAAATGCCATTTGAAAATCCAGATACACTTCGGAAGGGGTCACAGTGTCCACCACAAGTCTGACAGGGAGTGGGAGATAGGGACCTGGGTCCCCCACTCCATAGTGCACCACACTAACCACTACACTACTCCAGGGACCTGCATGCTGTTCTTATAGGCCTGACTTTAACATCAGAGGCTATCACAGAGGTTGGTAAGTCATATTTTCATTTACATTTTGGGGGTGGGAGGGGCGTCAGTGATCATTGGGGGGGGGGTATTTGGGGGACAACCCTGATTTCCTCCATTGGCCATCTGGTCATTTAGGGTGTATATTTGTGTCTCATTCATTCTGAAAACTGGTCTAGACCAAAACAATTTACTTTTAGTCCTGGACATTTTAGTTTTATTCCATTATGGCTGAAAAACCTCCAAGTACTAGGCACGCCCTAATCACACCTTCAAAACACGCCAACACACCCCCTTATGATTTCAATGCACTGCAGACAAATTGCATAGATATACATACAAATATTTTCCAGTTCCAAATAGATCTAGAAAGGTTCATATAAACCTAAAGGTATATTTTATAGGAAAAGAAAATAGTCCAGACAGGTCCATCAAAAGGAATAAATCTTTATGGAATCCACCGGGTCCTCTCGACCCGTTAATACAAACATTTAAAAAGGTAGTTTTGGAAGATGTAACACGGTCACATCCATATAAAGCACATAATTATAATCTCACCAAGGATGAGTGGAAAGCTCTAACAAAGTTAATAATGGACGATTCTATTATCATCCGCAGAGCGGTCAATGGAGGTGCATTAGTCGTTTTAGATAAGCATTATTATGAAAACAAAATAAACCAACAACTGGCAGACATAACTACTTATGCCCCCTTATCAATGGATCCTACTGCAGATATACAAATAGAAATTATGGAAATTACGCAAAAAGGAATGGATGAAGGGCTCTTGACTAAGAGAGAAAATGCATTTTTGAATAAACAGAATCCACTGGTCCCTTTATTCTATACTGTCCCGAAAATACACAAGGATACAAAACCCCACCAGGGAGACCCATCGTAGCATTACTACTACTACTACTACTACTATTCAACATTTCTAAAGCGCTACTAGGGTTACGCAGCGCTGTACAATTTAACATAGAAGGACAGTCCCTGCTCAAAGAGCTTACAATCTAAAGGACAAATGTACAGTCAGTCAAGAAGGGGCAGTCAAATTAGGGCAGTCAAGATTTCCTGAAAGGTAAAAAGGTTAGGTGCCAAAAGCAACATTGAAGAGGTGGGCTTTGAGCAAGGCTTTGAAGATGGGTAGGGAGGGGGCTTGGCGTAAGGGCTCAGGAAGTTTATTCCAAGCATAGGGTGAGGTGAGGCAGAATGGGTGGAGCCTGGAGTTAGTGGTGATGGAGAAGGGTACTGAGAGGAGGGATTTGTCCTGTGAGCGGAGGTTTCGGGCGGGAACGTAAGGGGAGATGAGGGTAGAGAGGTAATGAGGGGCTGCAGACTGAGTGCATTTGTAGGTAAGAAGGAGAAGCTTGAACTGTATGCAGTATTTGATCGGAAGCCAGCGAAGTGACCTGAGGAGAGGGGTGATATGAGTATATCGGTTCAGGCGGAATATAAGACGTGCAGCAGAGTTCTGAACGGATTGAAGGGGGGGATAGATGGTTAAGTGGGAGGCCAGTGAGGAGTAGGTTGCAGTAGTCAAGGCGAGAGGTAATGAGAGTGTGGATGAGGGTTCGGGTGGTGTGCTCAGAGAGGAAAGGGCAAATTTTGCTGATGTTAAAGAGGAAGAAACGACAGGTCTTGGCTGTCTGCTGGATATGCGCAGAGAAGGAGAGGGTTGAGTCGAAGATGACTCCGAGGTTGTAGGCAGATGAGACGGGGATGATGAGGGTGTTATCAACTGAAATTGAGAGTGGAGGAAGAGGAGAAGTGGGTTTTGGTGGAAAGACGAACCCCTTTCACAATATGTGGACTGGTTCTTGAATCCGATGGTACAAGCCAGCTCTTCATATATACGAGACAGCACACATTTTCTGAATATCCTAAGATCAATACCTGCCAATGAACATCATGATGGTGACATTGGACGTAGTAGCTCTTTATACTTCTTTACCCCAGCATGATTGTCTAAACATTGTAGAGGAATTTCTGGACACCAGGCAGCGTCCACACCAAGTTCCTACCTATTTCTTGATCGAATTGGCAACTATAGACCTCAATAATTTTTTTTTTCTTATTTAAAGGTCATTTTTATCAACAAAACAAAGGGGTAGCGATGGGCGCAACTTGTGCCCCTTCTATTGCCTGCCTTTACATGGTAATGTTCAAAGAAAATTGGTTGAAAGTAAATCCTTGGAAACAGATGATATTTGTATAGCATCGATATATACATGATGTTTTTATGTTATGAAAAGGAAATGAAGATCAGCTGGAGTATTTTTTTCCGATGGTTAAACAACAGGGACATGAACATTACCTTCACCAAGCAGCAATCTCCTTCCCAAATAAAGTTTTTAGACATTCAGGTGTTACAAGAAAAACGATTCTTTATGACTAAAGTATATGTTAAACCAACGGATCAAAACACCCTCCTACACTATAACAGAAATCATCCATTAACAACCAAGAAAAGCTTACCATTTTCTCAGCTTCTATCGGAGGATCTATAGCGATAGGAAAACTTTTAAATATCAAGCAAAAAATTTACTTCAAAAAAATCAGCAACAGACAATATCCAGAAGATGTTTTGAAAAAAAGCCTATACAAGAGCTAAATATAATGATAGGGATGCATTGCTACAGACCACAGTACAATCCTCGGACCAACAATTACAAACGTGTTTTAAAATACACTCAGGGAATCAAGGGAGTAGTTCATATATTAAAACACCACTGAAGAATAATCCAAGTCCACCTGGCCTTTCGAGATCATCAGCTACGTACAGCCTACTCCAGGTTTCAAAACCTAAGGGACCTAACGCAGTCTAAGTGGATAAATAAAAGTACTATTACAAACATAGGCCACAGAGAATGTGGCAATTGCATTTATTGCACAAACATGATCATAACTAACAAATTAATCAATCCTCGAGATCACAAAACATACAGATTAAGGTATACTACAGACTAATAGCAGTCATGTTGTTTACGTTTTACAATGTCCCTGCACAAAACTATATGTAGGAAAAACAACCCGGGCTCTCAAACAACGATTGAGTGACCATAAGTTCAATATAATACATCAGTGAAAAGAAGCTCACCTAGTAGTCCACAGTTTGGAAACATCACATGCATTTTTGGACTTTAAATGTATAGTCATCGACCAGGTCGAGAAATCCATAAGGGGAGGGGATCGGGACTGCAAGTTAATCCAAAGAGAACAACGTTGGATCTTTCGGTTGAATACCCTCACCCCTATGGGTTTAAACAATTGCATTGAATGGAAAGCTTTCCTGTAACAAATGGGGCAGTCCCTTTAAGAGCCTCAAGGCATAGGTTAAGGGTCCCATGCAAAAGGCTTTGGTTCTCCTTGATTAGTAGAATGAGATGGAATCTGTTTAAAACCGGGCGCCATCTTACCTGTTAGTGGTCTTGCTGAAAAAACAAACCAGGTCGGATCGCAGGCCACAGGCCAGATCGTGAAGTGCTGCCGCAGCTTCCTCCCTATCTCCGAAGCCACGTAGTGATCCACCGCTGGACCTCGGCATTCAACACCATCCTCGGAGCCACCAGAGTACACGGGCTACTGTGGCGATGCACCGGAGGATCGGACGGAGGCGTGGACAACCCCAGCCTGTCAGCCGATCCCTCTGCGGACAAGCGTTGTGCGTCTCTGGAAATTAATCGAGGCTCTCCCTCTTCCCTACTCAGTTCATGGAGCTAGCCACCGGACCAGGGTGCTCTTCCCTCTCCTCGAGGAGTGTCAATCGGGGAGAGGGAGGGCGAGAGAGGTTGCCGTACACCCAGTGTGCACTGGGGTGGCTGTGTGGGAGAGCGTCCACTGAGGCGAGACGAGGACACGTGGGGCCAGTGCTTGCCGAGCCACACGAGCCGGCCGCCACGGCAGAGGCGTGCCACCAGGGCCCTGCGAGCGTGAATACCGGGCGGGGCCCTCAACGACCACATCAACGACTGCTCCCAACACCCAACTGGTTCCATCAGTCAGAAGTGGGACGAATTAAAGCAAAAGCTAACCTCGGACATAACTCAGACTGCCCAGCACACAGAAAGGCACAATCCAGGGCACCAGCTTCAAATCAAAAGACACCGATTGACACGGAAAATGGGTTTAGGAGACATTTTAACTATCAGGAGAAGTTGGATATTTTCTCCCTTATAGAACAGAATCTATGTCCAGCACCTCAGAAGCAAGGAGATAGCCAGAACCTCAGCCCAACTGACAGGAAAAGCTGTAATATTCAAAGAAGTCTCCTAAAGCCTCTCAGACGTTGTCTCCAACCAGCAGCATTGCGCCAAGAACCGCGGAGCCTCTATGCCCTAGAACGTCACTCCTGATCATCTGATTGTGTGTAATCTATTAATCTCCAAATTGGCACCAAAATGAATACAGTCAAATTATTCCTAGCAATTCACTCCCTATCATTGATTCACCTAACACTGTCCATCCCACTCGCAGAAAACAATATCATACCCATCCTACAGAATCATCACAGACTGATCAGACACTCCACACCTCACCAAACCGACAATCACCAAAATAAAGGAAGAATACCTACATGTGGACAACATCAACAAAATGGAAAGAAAGGTCACAACAAACACACACTAACTAAGGAATGACAACTAATAAAAATCCACATATCACCAAATATAGAAGCCCCACACCAAAACATTCAAGTGGGCTACATTAACGCCACATCCGTAATAAACAAACCAACAACTATAACAGACTGGATCATGTCAGAAAACCTTGACCTACTTTTCATCAATGAAACCAGGATCCACGATCAAAAGGATCCCATAATCCTTGACCTATGCCCCCCAGGTTACAAAATCACTCATTGGACTAGACAGGAAAAAAGAGGCGGAGGCATAGCACATGTTATTTTGTGATAGTGCCCCCCCATTTCATTTAATTGCACAAAACTAAATAACACACATCATAACTAAGCAAAATAATAGAAAACAAAGAAATAAAAATAGGCATTTTATGTTAACACACCTCTACAAAATTTATGAGTTTTTAAAGTTCTGTAGATGGGTAAAATGTACCCCAAGTTATTTCTTTTAACTTCGTTATTAAGCATAAAGTATCTGTTTTAATTAGTTTGTTATGGTCTTTACATGTTAAAAGATCCACTTTTGAATGTTAGAAAGTTATACTGGAAATTGTCACAACCTACAGTATCAAGAATAAATTGCTCAGTGGTTTATTGTAACATTTAAGGCATTTCATTCTGTAAGTAAATGGGAAAATAATATTAATTCATTACTAAGCTTATTTATTCAGTAATTATAAATGAAGCAGAATAATGAACTTCCCTGAAAATGTGCTTTTATATTACTTTTCTCTAACTAATCTGCAATTACTGTTTCATATTATTATTGCATTTTAAGGCAAGTAAGTAAAAGACAAAATCACAAAGTAAGAGTCTACTTAAAGAAGTCTCAGCCACTGATAAAGAGCTAAATCATACATTATTTTTGTCTGAAATAATCCATTATGAATATTCTATTATAGAAAGGCTAATCCCAGGGAAGGTTTGAAGGAAAATATCAGTTCATGGTACCTTTTTTTTTTTTGCTACTGACCTATGGGATATGAAATTATTTATTTATTGAGATTTATTAATCACCTTTATGAGGAGACTCACCCAAGGCAGAATAACACAAGTACAGCTTGACAAAAATCAAAGTATATTCTCTTCCTTAATGAAATTCAGCCTCAGCTGATAATTTAAGGGGGCATTAAACACTTGGCAAGTGAATTAGCATGCGCTGTTAGTGCACAGGTACAGCATCAATTAACCAAACAACAGCAGTGATCCAAGAAAGAACAAACACAGCAATAATATGTCCAAATGTCAAAGTTAATGGAAAGAGGACCCAACCTGGCCAAGGGATCATATAGGTTTCCACAATACATTCACAGATTCAAAACATTTACTGCAATACCTGCATTTAAAAGAAAAAGTTGGTCCTATGTCAAAAGTAAAAGAATGCAACCAACAGCATTTGCTTAGAATAAGCTGTGGTCCAATTCCTAAGGTCAGTAACCACTGAATTGCAGCAAAGCTTGCTGTGTTTGACCTTCCTTGGATCGTTGCTGCTGTTTTCTTGTCTGTTTTACTTCTGCAGAAGACTGTACATAAGTATTGCTATATAGGAACGGACGGAAGGTCCATCAAACCTAGCATCCTGTTTCCAACAGTGGCTAATCCAGGTCACAAGTATCTGGCAAGATCCCCAAAAAGTACATTTTATGTTGCTTATCCTAGAAATAAGCAGTAGATTTCCCCCAAGTTCATTTTAATAATGGTCTATGAACGTTTCCTTTAGGAAGCCATTCAAACCTTTTTAATCCCTGCTAAGCTAACGGCTTTTACTACATTCTCTGGCAACAAATTCCAGAGTTTAATTACATGTTGAGTGAAGAAATATTTTCTCTGATTCATGTTAAATGTATTACTTTGTAGCTTCATTGCATGCCCAATAGTCCTAGTATATTTGGAAAAAGTAAACAAACAGTTCACATTTACCAGTTCCACTCCACTCATTATTTTATAGACCTCTATCATATCTCCCCTCAGCCATCTCTTCTTCAAGCTGAAGAGCTCTAGCTGCTTTAGCCTTTCCTCAAAGGGACGTCGTCCCATCCCCTTTATCATTTTCGTTGCCCTTCTCAGTACCTTTTCCAATTCCACTATATCTTTTTTGAGATGCGGTGACCAGAATTGAACACAATATTCAAGGTGTGGTCGCACAATGGAGCGATACAAAGGCATTATAGCATCCTCATTTCTGTTTTCCATTCCTTTCCTAATAATACTTAACATTCTATTTGCTTTCTTAGCCACTGCCACACATTGAGCAGAGGGTTTCAACGTATCATCAACTATGATGCCTAGATCCATTTCCTGATCATTGACTCCTAATGTGGAACCTTGCATTGCGTAGCTATAATTCGGGTTCCTCTTTACCATATGCATTACTTTGCATTTGCTCACATTAAACTTCATCTGCCATTTAGATGCCCATTCCCCCAGTCTCGTAAGGTCCTCCTGTAATTTTTTACAATCCTTTTGCAATTTAACAACTTTGAATAACTTTGTGTTGTCAGCACATTTAATTACCTCACTAGTTACTCCCTTCTCTAGATCATTTAGAAATATGTTAAAAAGCAGCGGTCCCAGAACAGACCCCTGGGGAACCCCACTACCCTTCTCCATTGAGAATACTGACCATTTAACCCTACTCTCTGTTTTCTATCTTTTAATCAGTTTTTAATTCACAATAGGATACTACCTCCTGTCCCATGACTTTTCAATTTCCTCTGGAGTCTTTCATGAGGTACTTTGTGAAACACCTTTTGAAAATCCAGATACACAATATTGTCCGGTTCACCTTTATCTACATGTTTGTTCACCCCTTCAAAGAAATGAAATAGATTGGTGAGGCAAGATTTCCCTTCACTAAATCCATGTTTGCTTTGTCTCATTAATCCATGCTTTTGAATATGCTCTGTAATTTTGTTCTTTGTAATAGTCTCTACCATTTTGCCCAGCACCGACGTCAGGCTCACTGGTCTATAATTTCCCACATCTCCTCGGGAACATTTTTTAAAAAAAATTGGCATTATATTTGCCACCCTTCAATCCTCTGGTACCATGCTTGATTTTAAGGATAAATTATATATTATTAACAATAGTTCTGCAAGTTCATTTTTCAATTCTGTCTCCTGTTTGTTTCTGCTACAGCAACAATTAAAATAGTAATTACAATATTCACATGTGCCCAGATTCTATAAAGGTCACCCAAATTTGCATGCCCAAAATTGGGCACAGTCCTGAGATGCAAATGCAACTTAACTTGGTTACAAGTCAATTAAGTGCAATAATTGGGCACTAACAATTATTTATGTTAATTGGCACCTATTAGGATTTGCATGCACTTATAGTTGTACACTTTTTAATAAAATTGGGTGCCTTTATTCCATAATATGCAACACAAAAGAGGGAGTGACCATGAGAGGGGCATCAACAGGGCAGGGACATTCCAAAAGTTTGCGTGCAATGTTGTAGGATACTGGGGATGTGTCCAAATTGAGCACCAAGAATTACACCTGATTTCATGATGTGTAAATTCTAGCACCCAAATTTGCTATGTGCTATTCTATAAAGGGTGCTCAGCCCAGAGCAACCTTTATAGAATAGCACTGAGCAGGTAATACAGATCATTTAATACCACCTCAGGAAACAGGTCAAAGCCTAGCTGTTCTCCAAGCCTGTAATACATATGTTGGCTGATGTTCAAAACTATTTAACCATCCTAGAAAGCTCCTGGCTAGTAAAATAATGTTTTAGCGCCTAACCATGGATATTCAGTGGAGGATAACCAGTTATCTCTGCTGAATATTTGCAGTTAGTGGCTAGCCACTAACATACTGTATTGTGTGACGTGGAGGGGCATAATCGAATGGGGGCGCCCATCTATAAGGGTGCCCATCTCTAATGACGGCCCCGTAAAGTGGCGTACCCGAGCGTATTATCAAAACAAGATGGGCGGCCATCCTTCGTTTTGATAATACAGTCGGGGCCAGCCAAATCTCAACATTTGGGCCACACTTAGAGATGGCCGCCATTGGTTTTCACCGATAATGGAAACTAATGGCGGCCATCTCAAACCCGGCTAAATCCAATGCATTTGGTAATGGGAGGAGCCAGCATTTGTAGTGTACTGGTCCCCCTCACATGCCAGGACACCAACCGGGCACCCTAGGGGGCACTGCAGTGGACTTCACAAATTGATCCCAGGTGCATAGCTCCCTTACCTTACCACTACCCACAACTCTACAACACTATCATAGCCCTTAAAGGATAACGGGGGGCACAAAGATGTTTTGGGTACAGTGGGTTTTGGGTGGGTTTTGGAGGACTCCCATTTACCACCACAAGTGTAACAGGTAGGGGGGGATGGGCCTGGGTCCACCTGCCTGAAGTGCACTGCAGTACCCATTAAATATTGCTCCAGGGACCTGCATAATGCTGTGATGGAGCTGAGTATGATATCATGTCTATGCTATTTGAATGTTCTAATGCATGCTTATTAGATGTTTCATTGGTATTATGCTGACATGTATTATATCTGTTATTTGGGAATGTTCTAAAAATGTGAATACACATAAACCTCAGTGCTGATACTAATGCATACAATCAGCACTGAAAAAGACAAGATAAAAATGCAAATGGGAGAAAAAAGCCTCAACAGGCTCCCTGAGACAGTGCTCTTATTATAAGGACGGAGCTCTAGCTGCCATCATCAGCTCAAAAAAAGTCCCATACTGCAATTCTTTTTTTTTATCTACTTTGCAAAATATACCCAACACTTAACTTAAATGTGCTGTGCTGCCTTCTGAGGATACTCCATGACCAACGAAGGCAAGCATTTCGACTTGCTGCTTCAGGGTATGTGGATTATAAACTGCAAACAAAAACAAAAGGATCAGAGCACAAATAAAACATTAAAAACACACTGTATACCCACATGCAAAAACTCCAGACTCCAGGTTGTTTATTATTAAGTTTAACACAATCTGAAGATGGCTCCTGTTAGTGACATCAGACACTGAAAAACAGTTCAACCAATCACATTATCTAAAGCATAATTCTTCCATTCTCTTGCAATTAGAGACTTTTTAATAAAAATGGCACATTCAATCTTGGAGTTTAGCCCTTGCAGTTCCAGAGTTTTCAAATGAAAAATCCATTTCTGCTCCAAATGTAACAAAACACCATTTTCTATCACCACCTCTCCACAAGGAGTTCATTTGCTATAATGCTACACATCTTAATGATTCAAAATCACGTTTCTGCTGTACACAGTGAACTGTCAAAGGGGAGGTAATCTTCTGCATGTTCAATTAACTAGACATTCAGTTTTCTTGAAGTCTGCCTTATATACGGTTTATTACAGGGACATTAAATACAATATACCACAAAATCAGAGGTACATGAGGTAAAATGCAATAAATCAATTTCCAATCCTGATTGTGGATTCACAAAATTTGAAGAAACAATCATAACCTTGCAAACTATATGCCCACCCTTAGATGTTGTAGACTACACTGCTTCTGATATGACTGGCAGAACTGACGGACTTAAGATTACTTTAACATTTCTCCATCTGCTGTAATGTTGTCCCTGAGAAAATTGGTAGAATTTAACAATATGCCAATGTTTCCTTATCGCCGCAGCTACCATTGGTGGAATTTAGTCTACCTTACTAGAAAACTTGAATTACCTAATGTTACTAACCTAGCAATGATAACAAAAATTTGAAAAATGTGGTCTATTATGGATACTTTTGTCAACAACCGTTAATCTTTCCTATATTATGAGGACCTGATATTGGAAATCTTATATGTAATTTTAAGTTTGTTTCTTAGAATCACAGCTGCTGTTAAATTGTTATTGCTTATAGGTTACTTTGTTTATATATTGATCATATGTTATCTCATGTTCTTGCAGTATAATGGGCCATATTCTATATATGATGCCTGAAAAATCTTCATTGAAATAAATACGCCTAAAATTAGACGTACTTTATAGAATAATCCTAAATTTCCATGCAGATTACTACTACTACTACTATTTAGCATTTCTATAGCGCTACAAGGCGTATGCAGCGCTGCACAAACATAGAAGAAAGACAGTCCCTGCTCAAAGAGCTTACAATCTAATAGACAAAAATAAAGTAAGCAAATCAAATCAATTAATGTGTACAGGAAGGAGGAGAGGAAAGTAGGTGGAGGCGAGTGGTTACAAGTGGTTATGAGTCAAAAGCAATGTTAAAGAAGTGGGCTTTCAGTCTAGATTTAAAGGTGGACAAGGATGGGGCAAGACGTAGGGGCTCAGGAAGTTTATTCCAGGCGTAGGGTGCAGCGAGACAGAAGGCGCGAAGTCTGAAGTTGGCAGTAGTGGAGAAGGGAACAGATAAGAAGGATTTATCCATAGAGCGGAGTGCACGGGAAGGGGTGTAGGGAAGGACGAGTATGGAGAGATACTGGGGAGCAGCAGAGTGAGTACATTTATAGGTTAGTAGAAGAAGTTTGAACAGGATGCGAAAACGGATAGGGAGCCAGTGAAGCGACTTGAGGAGAGGGGTAGTATGAGTAAAGCGACCCTGGCGGAAGACGAGATGGGCAGCAGAGTTTTGAACCAATTGGAGAGGGGAGAGATGACTAAGTGGGAGGCCAGCAAGAAGCAGATTGCAGTAGTCTAAACGAGAGGTGACAAGGGTGTGGATGAGGGGTTTGGTAGAGTGCTCGGAAAGAAAGGGGCTGATCTTACGGATGTTGTAAAGAAAGAAACGACAGGTCTTGGCGATCTGCTGGATATGAGCAAAGAAGGAGAGAGAAGAGTCAAAGATGACCCCAAGGTTTCGAACTGAGGAGACAGGGAGAACGAGAGAGCCATCAATAGAAATAGAAAATGGGGGGAGTGGGGAGGTGGGTTTCGGGGGGAAAAATGAGAAGCTTGGTTTTGGTCATGTTTAATTTCAGGTGGCATTGAGACATCCAGACAGCAATGTCAGACAAGCACGCTGAAACTTTGGTTTGGATGCAAGGTGAGATATCAGGGGTAGAAAGGTAGATTTGGGAGTCATCAGCATAGAGATGGTAGGAAAAGCCATGGGATGAGATTAATGAACCAAGGGAAGAAGTGTAGATAGAAAAGAGGAGGGGACCAAGAACAGAACCCTGAGGTACGCCGACAGGCAGAGGGATAGAAGTAGAAGAAGATCCACCAGAGTGAACACTGAAGGTGCGGAGGGAGAGGTAGGAAGAGAACCAGGAAAGGACAGAGCCCTGGAATCCAAGTGAGGACAGGGTATCGAGGAGTATGCTGTGATCGACAGTGTCAAAAGCAGCGGAAAGATCAAGAAGAATGAGGATGGAATAGAGACCTCTGGATTTAGCCAGTAATAGGTCATTGGAGACTTTAATAAGCGCAGTTTCGGTTGAGTGGAGAGGGCGAAAACCAGATTGTAGTGGGTCAAGAATAGCATGTGAGGAGAGAAAAACAAGGCAGCGGTGATGAACAGCACGCTCAAGTAATTTGGAGAGAAAAGGGAGGAGAGAGATGGGTCGGTAATTAAAGGGACAAGTAGGGTCGAGTGAAGGCTTCTTAAGGAGAGGTGTGACCACAGCATGTTTAAAGGCAGTAGGGACAGTCGCAGTAGAAAGTGAGAGGTTGAGAATATGACAGATAAAATGAATAAGAGCAGGTGAGATGGCATTAAGAATATGGGTGGGAATGGGATCAGAGAAACAGGTGGTACATTTTGAGGAAGAAAAGAGAAGTGTAGTTTCCTCTATAGTAACTTCAAGAAAGGAGGAAAAGGAATGAGGGGAAGGAGAAAGAGGGGAACGGACTAGTGGAGGGAGAGGTGGCGAGGTAGAGAATTCAAGGTTTATCTTTTGAACCTTGTCGTGAAAGAATTCAGCAAGGGTCTGAGGAGATAATGAAGGGGGAGTTGGGGGGAGGGAGCACCTTGAGGAGAGAGTTCAATGTGGTGAAGAGGTTAGAGCCAAGAGAGTTGGTCAGTTGGATATAATATGCTGAGTGCCTGTCCAAAAAACTAAATGTAGTCACGGGCAGTTATGCGAAGTAAAACTTGGAATAAATCCCAATACCTAAATTAGGCGTGGACTGGGTGTATTCTATAACAACACGCATATATTTGAAAAACACATACGACTCTCCCTTTCCACTCCCATGGCCATGCCCCCTTTTAAACTATGTGGTATAAAATTTACGTGTACCACATTATAGAATAAGATTAGTTCTGTGCATAAATTCTAATTAAAGTCAATTAATGTTAATAATTGCTTGTTAAGGGCCCTGTTTACTAAGCCTGTTGATACTTTATCCTACCATTTGCATTTTTCTTCTTCTTTTTCAATGCTGATTGTATGTATAAGCACTAAGGTTTATTTATATTCATGTCTTTTGTATATACAAACTTGATTCCTCTAGAAATCCTGATTTTGAGATATATTTGGGAACGTTCTTCCATGCTGTGTGGTTAAACTGCACACAGCCCCTACCAGGCTCACTCAGTGATGATAGCTGTACCCCTGTGCCTCTTGTTAAGGGAGCGGAAGGTGGAGTCATGCTATCTGAATTGCTGACAGATATTCTGCCTTAAGGTACTATGAGCTAACTGCAAAGTGCAGTACATAACCAGTCCCTACCTATTACCCACCAATTTCCTGCCCCATTCCAAGATAAACAGTACATGAATTAACACACCCTGTCATGCTAATATGGTAACAGTTACTGTGGCCATGCACAAATAGATACCATATGCTAATTTATACAGTAACTGCTTATAAGCACTTTATTAAAAGCCACGTAGTTTATCTGATCTTGATGCAGGGTTAAACTTTTACATACTGGAAGGAGAAAAAAATGGTTTGGTGTAGAAATTACTTACATGATGGGTACATAACATATGAGTAATAAACTTGATGCCTAAATTAGGTGCAGAGCAGGTGTATTCTATAACAGTGCCCATTGATTTTAGAAATGCCCATGCCCCACCCATGGCCAAACCATGGCCATGGCCAAGAAGTAGCCGGTTAGTGCAGTGGACTTTCATCCTGGGGGACAGAATTAAATTCCCACTGCAGCTCCTTCTGACTCCGGGCAAGTCACTTGACTACTACTACTACTAGAAATCATTTCTATAGCTTACAATCTAAATCAGGACAGACAGACAGACAGGGCCAATAAGGATAAGGGTAGGACAGACAGAAGGAAACATAGATAAAGGGACTATTGAAGAGAGGAAGACAAGATAAAGGTTACGAGCAAGTGACAAGTTAGGAGTCAAAAGCAGCATCAAACAGGTAGGCCTTTAGCCTGGATTTGAAGGCGGCCAGGGATGGAGCTAGACGTAATGGCTCAGGAAGCCCATTCCAGGCATAAGGTGCGGCGAAACAAAAGGAACGGAGTCTGGAGTTAGCGATGGAGGAGAAGGGTGCAATTAGGAGAGATTTGCCTAGTGAACGGAGTTCCTGGGAAGGAGTGTAGGGAGAGATGAGGGTGGAGAGGTAGTGAGGGGCTGCAGAGTGAATGCACTTATAGGTCAATAAGAGGAGCTTGAATTTTATATGGAAATGGATAGGGAGCCAGTGAAGTGACTTCAGGAGAGGGCTGATATGGGCATAACGACTTTGGCGAAATATTAGTCGTGCAGCAGAATTTTAAACAGATTGAAGAGGAGAGAGGTGGCTGAGTGGAAGGCCTGTCAGAAGCAAGTTGCAGTAATCTAAGCGACAGGTGGTGAGAGTGTTGATGAGGGTTCTGATAGCGTGTTCAGAAAAGAAAGAGCGAATTTTGGTGATATTATAAAGGAAGAAACGACAAGTTTTAGCAATCTGTTGAATATGTGCAGAGAAGGAAAGGGAGGAGTCGAAGATGACCCCAAGGTTACGAGCAGATGCCTCCATTGCCCCTGGTACAAAATAAATAACTGAATATATGTAAACCGCTTTGAATGTAGTTGCAAAAACTTTAGAAAGGCAGTATATCAAGTCTCATTTCTCTTTTCAACTATGTGACTTAAAATTTACATCCACCACATTACAGAATACACTTAGCAAGCTGTGTGCATACATCTTAATGCCAATTAGTGCTGATAATTGCTTGTTAACATCCAATTAACAGTGTTAATTAGCTAGTTAAAGAATTCGGTTGTACGCATTGTTATAGAATATGCTTTAATTTCCACTTGGAAATTAAGGCACTATATATATATATATATATATATATATATACAGAGAGAGAGAGAGAGAGAGAGAGAGAATTCCAGGGTTAGTGTAGATTTTTCCCAGTGTCTATTTTTGAGTGCCATTTACTGAATCTGTCCCTACATTTCATATGCTATTTGGATGCCCAGGCTCCCAGTCTTGTAATGATTTCTTGCAATTTTTCACAATCCTCTGAATAACTTTCTGTCATCAGCAAATTAGATTACCTCACCTCACTCATTCCACCTCACAATTGGCCAAGAATGGCTCCTGGCCAGTTAAATGGCACTTAACCAGCTATCTGGTGATATTCAGCAGGAGATCACTGGTTATCAACTGCTGAATATTGCCAGTTAGTGCTTAGCACATAACTGGTTATATCATATGATATAACCGGCTATCTGCTAATAATCAGGGCATTGATGGCTAAGTTTGGCTGCCAAATTCGGCTATTGAAATATCAGGCCTATCTTTAGCCAGTTTCAATTTAACCAGCCAGCTTTGCATATTGGCTTGGTCAGTTAAGTTACTACTACTATACTACTTATCATTTCTAAAGCGCTACTGAAGAGACAGTCCCTGCTCGACAGAGCTTACAATCTAATTAGGACAGACAGACAGAACAAACAAGATAAGGGAATATTAAAGTAAGGATGATAAAATAAGGGTTCTGAACAAAGTGAATAAGTGTTAGGAGTTAAAAGCAACATCAAAAAGGTGGGCTTTTAGCTTAGATTTGAAGACGGCCAGAGATGGAGCTTGACGTACCGGCTCAGGAAGTCTATTCCAGGCATATGGTGCAGCAAGATAAAAGAAACGGAGTCTGGAGTTAGCAGTGGAGGAGAAGGGTGCAGATAAGAGAGATTTACCCAGTGAACGGAGTTCCCAGGCAGGAATGTAGGGAGAGATGAGAGTGGAGAGGTACTGAGGAGCTGCAGAGTGAATGCACTTATAGGTCAATAAGAGGAGTTTGAACTGTATGCGGAAACGGATAGGAAGCCAGTGAAGTGACTTGAGGAGAGTGCTAATATGAGCATAACGACACTGGTGGAATATTAGTTGTGCAGCAGAATTTTGAAGAGATTGAAGAGGAGAGAGATGGCTAAGTGGGAGACCTGTAAGAAGCAAGTTGCAATAGTCTAAGCAAGAGGTGATAAGAGTGTGAATGAGGGTTCTGGTAGTGTGCTCAGAAAGGAAAGGGCAAATTTTGGTGATATTATAGAGAAAGAAACGACAGGTTTTAGCAATCTGCTGAATATGTGCAGAGGAGAGGGAGGAGTCGAAGATGACCCCAAGGTTACGAGCTGATGAGACAGGAAGGATGAGAATGTTATCCACAGAAATAGAGAATGGGGGAGGAGGATAGGTTGGTTTAGGGGGAAAGATGAGAATCTCAGTCTTGGACATGTTTAGTTTCAGATGGCGCTGAGACATCCAGGCAGCAATGTCAGACAGGCAGGCTGATACTTTGGCCTAGATTCCTGCTGAAATTTCTGGTGTGGAGAGGTAGATCTGGGAGTCATCAGCCTAAAGATGATACTGAAAACCATGGGATGAGATCAGAGTACCAAGGGAAGAAGTATAGATGGAGAAAAGAAAAGGTCCCAGGACAGATCCCTGAGGTACACCAACTGACAGTGGGATAGAAGTAGAGGAGGATCCACTAGAGTATACACTAAAGGTACACTGGGAGAGATAAGAAGAAAACCAGGAAAGAACAGAGCCCTGAAATCCAAGTGAGGACAGCGTATCAAGGAGTAGGCTGTGATCAACTGTGTCAAAAGCAGCAGATAGATCGAGAAGGATGAGGATAGAATAGAGACCTTTGGATCTGGCCAGGAACAGATCATTGGAGAATTTAGCAAGTGCTGTTTCAGTTGAATGAAGAGGGCAAAAGCCAGAGATCAAGAATAACTTGAGATGAAAGAAAGTCATGGCAATGGCGGTGAACAGCACGTTCAAGTATCTTGGATAGGAAAGGGAGGAGGGAGATGGGGCGATAGTTTGAAGGACAGGTAGGTTTTCTAAGGAGTGGTGTGACTACGGCATGTTTGAAGGCATCAGGAACAGTCGCAGTGGACAGTGAAAGATTGAGGATATGACAGATAAAAGGGATAACAGTAGGAGATAGTGTTAAGTAAATGGGTGGAGATAGGATCAGAGGAACAGGTAGTTGGTTTCGATGAGGAAATAAGATGTGTAGTTTCCTTTTCAGTGATTTTGGAAAAGGAAGAAAAGGAAGCAGGGGTTGGAGGGTTGAGAGAATGGACTAAGGGAAGAAGAGGTGGAGGTGACCTGGTTGAGAATTCAAGTTTAATCTTGTGAACTTTATCATGAAAGTACTCAGCCAGAGTCTGGGGGGGGGAAGTAAAGGGGGGGTTGAAGGTGAAGGCACTTTGAGGAGAGAGTTCAGTGTGACAAAGAGACGTTTGGCAAGTAAAAGAGCAGACTGGAAGGAGGTCAGCAAGAATTTGAAATGTATGAAGTCAGCATGGGCACGAGATTACAGCCAAAGGCATTTGGCAGTGTGGGCACAGGAACATAGGTAGCAGATTCTAGAGGCCAGCCAAGGCTGGGGTTTGGTACGTTTTACAGAACGGGGAATGGGAGGAGCAAGAGTATCCAGAGCAGAGGAGATAATAGTATTATAGAAAGAGACAGCCTCATTGACAGACTTGGATAACATAGTGGTAGAGAAGAGATTAAAAACATTGGAGGACAGAGTAGAAGGGTTAATAGCCTGAAGATTCCTAAATATATTGGTTAAGATTGGATGGGACTGGGGAGGAGAGTGTTTAAGTGTGAAAGTTATCAGATAATGGTCAAAGAGGGGAAGAGTTGAGGCACAGAAACTGGAGAGTGAGCAGTTTGAGAAGAGGATAAGATCAAGACAGTGGCCATTCTGGTGAGTGGGGGCAGTGGAGCACAGTTGAAGATTGAAAGAGGATGTTAAAGCAAGAAACTGACCAAAAAAACACCCAGAAATGGCTCGGCATCGAATATCCAGGCTCAGCACCAACCATAGGAGTCAGCTTGGTTATCTCCCATGATCTGAATATTGGACCCATTATTCCCATTTCCTGATCACTTATAAATATTAATTTTTTTGGATTTGTTAAATATGTGAAAAAGCAGCGGTCCCAGATGGATGAATAATTACTGTAAAATAGATTGAATCAAGTAAACTAGACAGTGTGATTGTGACTACCTGATATTTAGCCTAAAGCAGTCAGCCTGCCCAATATTCAAAGATCCTCCTGTCTGGTTAAATCACTTCTTCCTGCCTATATGCTGATATTCAGCAGCACTTAATCAGAAAGTGTCAATCATCTCTAACCAACTGTCCAGTTAGAGCTGGGATGGTCTGCGGACAGAACTTGGGCAGAACCTGGATAGAGACAATACAAAAGACAATATAAATGACCTAGAGATGGGAATAACTAGTGAAGTAATTCAATTTGCTGATAACACAAAGTTATTCAAAGTCATTAAATCACGGGAGGATTGTGAAAAATTACAAGAGGCTCTTACGAGACTGGGAGACTGGGCGTCTCAATGGCAGATGACATTTAATGTGAGCAAGTACAAAGTGATGCATGTGGGAAAGAGGAACCGAAATTATAGGAACGTTATGCAAGGTTCCACGTTAGGAGTCACCGACCAAGAAAGGGATCTAGGTGTCGTCATTGATGATACATTGAAACCATCTACTGAGTGTGCTGCTGCGGCTAAGAAAGCAAATAGAATGTTAGGTATTATTAGGATAGGAATGGAAAACAAAAATGAGGACGTTATAATGCCTTTGTATCGCTCCAGGTGCGGAGAAGGGCGACGAAAATGATAAAGGGGATGGGATGACTTCCCTATGTGGAAAGGCTAAAGCAGCTAGGGCTCTTCAACTTGGAGAAAAGGCGGCTGAGGGGAGATATGATAGAGGTCTATAAAGTAATAAGTGGAGTTGAACGGGTAGATGTGAAGCATCTGTTTATGCTTTCCAAAAATACTAGAACTAGGGGGCATGCGTTGAATCTACAAAGTAGTAAATTTAAAACAAATCGGAGAAAACCTTTCTTCACTCAATGTGTAATTAAACTCTGGCCTCTAAGGGGGGCCAGGCACCGGGGTCTGTCTCTCTACTGCTCCTGTCCCATCAGGAATCTTGCCCCCCTGCCCACCCATCTTGGCGGCCTTGACTCTAAGCACAGTAATGTGAGCTTTCACAAAGTTAAGACAGCTCCTATAATGGCAAGTGCTAGAAACAATCCCAATGGATGCCATGTTAAATTTGCAGCTACTACACAGTAAAGTCCCACATTAGCTACAGTAAAGTCCCACATTAGCTGCAGTAACTGCAAATTTTACTGCAGCTTAGTGAAAGATCCAAACAGCCCAGAACACCACAGTCAGATTCATTTTTTGAAAAACTAAATATGAAAGTGCAAAGCCCTTAAGAGAGAAACTGCACTGGCTCCCACTCAAGGAACGAATTGAGTTCAAGATCTGCACAACCGTTCACAAAATCATCCACGCAGATGCCCCACTCTATATGTTAAACCTAGTGGACTTACCGCCCAGAAACGCCAAAAGATTGGCCCGAAAATTATTCAATCTGAACTTTCCCAGCTGTAAAGAAATTAAATACAAACAGTCATATGCCACTACTTTTGTGTACAAAAGCACACAGATATGGAACGCACTACCCATGACCCTGAAAACCACAGTCAATCTAACCAGCTTTCGCAAATCGTTGAAGACACATCTCTTCAACAAAGCCTACAAAAGACATTCTTAATGAAACAAACCATTCCTTAAACCTCTCAGGCTCATCAAAAAACACCTCTCACATGACCTTAAGCAACACCTTCCCATCTAAATCCTCATCTACCTCCAGCCTACTATCGATTGTATTAAAGATCATATAATGACTACATCATAATAACACTCTGTAAGCCACATTGAGCCTGCAAAAGGTGGGGAAATGTGGGGTACAAATGCAATAAATAACTGCATTAGTGTGTACTAATATGGTAATGCACTTTGGTAAATCAAGTTCTAAATATGTAAAGCACACCAACAAACTGAAAACATACTAAAAATGCAGACTTTATTGTTGGACAGATGCAAAATAGTAACTGTGCCTTAGATTGTATTCTAAGAAAGGCACAAGAAAGTCCTATATTTTGACTAAAATGAACAGGAGGAAGGGGAACCAAGTGTTTTTATATGTGTTTAGGCTGGGCTAAGATGATGGTTTTCTTGACATGGAGGTGATGAGGTTTTAATCCAGGTCTGGGGTAAATTCCTGTGGGACCCAAGTCTGATTCTGAAAGGATATTGCTATTAGATCAGAGCAGTAGAACTGTAATTTAAGTACATAATGCTGGAGGGATTTTTTGTGTCCGCTTCTTTTAATTTTTTTAATTGTATAGGTTTTTTTACATAAATGATATAATTCTTCTCCCCCCCCCCCCCAGTTACTCAAAGAAATGTAACTGGCCAAACGCGGCTGCTGACCAGTTAAATAACCGCTAATATTCAGCAGCAGATAATCAGTTATCTCCAGTGAATATTGCCAGCTAACGCCTAGCGCATAATCAGCAATATCACGTGACTTATCCAATTAGGCACTGATATTCATCACCTAACCAGATACATTTAGCGGTCAAATAGGACTGAAAAATAGCTGTCCTATCTTTAACCACTAAAATGATAACTGGTTGGTGCTGAATGTTGGCATAGCCAGTTAATTATTTAACGGTTAAAAAACTGGTCATCGGAAATAGCCCAGCATTGACTATCTGGGTTAACGCCAACAACAGACAGCAAAAGTGCTGCCTACTGCTGGCTGAATAACAATTGTTATTATTAAAAACTATATACTGTTAACTATTTTTATATGTTGTATACCATATTGGACAACTGTGTTGAAGAGGTGGTCTTTTTTGTTCAGAGTAGGCAGTTGTATTACAGGAATCATATATAAAGCTATATAGTGCTGACAATGTACCTGGTATTCTCACTATGATAAATAATCCTAGTAACTAGGAAGCCTGTTTTGACAGGTAGTCTTAAGTGTAGGCTTTACCACATGATATTTGATAAAAACAAACAAAAAAATTATTCATTATTGTGTCAGTAGGAAATGCTGCTTAACTACCTTAGACATATTTTAGATAAAAATATCCTGATGATTGAAGCTTATTTGGTTTCTCTTGAAGTTATTTTTTTCTAATCGAGCAAGTCACTTTAAAAGTATGTGTCAGAACTGCCCAATATATGTTGTAATTCCATTTCTCTGTGACAGTGCATTTCAGAAATAACTATTCCTGAGGTGAAGTGGGATAGGTTATAATGCTAATCTCACAGCTGTCTCTGTAGCTATCGGTACTCATAAATCATATAGTTTGAAAAATACAGTGAGTTTGAAAAGTTAGAAAAATCTTAAGAAAACTATGGTACAGTGATAGATGATATAAAATAATTACATTCTGGAAACAACATATAAAAAGGAGTATATTAAAATGGATAGGTGCAATCTGGGGAATTTATTTCTATTTTTATTCTAAGAAACATAGAAATTGACAAGATATATGGGCAAACTTTCAATAGGGCATCTTGCTGCAAAGCTTGCACAGATTTTAGGCTGCAAAAAATCCCACCAATATCCTAACAAGTGACCTGCATACATTGGGGTCCTTTACTAAGATGTGCTAATGGATTTAGCATGCGCTAAATGCCAAGAAGCCCATAGGAATAAAATGGCCTTTGTAGCATTTAGCATGCACTATTTGGTAACATGCACTAAGGGCATTTTTTTATCAAGCTGCACTAGTGGTTTCTGTGTGGCAGTATTGACGGAGCCCATTCAACGTGAATGGGCTTTGTCTGCATTACTGCGCCAGGAACCATTAGGGTGACTTGATAAAAGAGGCCCGAAATCCATTAGTGCACCTTAGTAAAAAGAGCCCATTATGTTTGCATATTTTGGGGTAATTTGATAATTTTGTGCATAAGCAGAACAAAGCAAAAACCAAAAAGGAGAGAGAAAGAACAAGGCCCCTATGAGAAAATGCAGAAGAAAAGGAAGTAGGGGAGGACCAACAAAGTTGATCGAGGAAAACTTGGAGTCAAAGAATAGCAAATGGCCTATTTTATTTTATTTTTTATTTTTTGTCATAATAAACTTTGCAACAGGTCTATGTAAAACAAATCCCTAAAAGACAGTAGGTGTTCAGAAACACTCAACACAGTGCCATATTTCAGTGCAACTTCCTACATCAAGAGTCACAACAATAGTGCACACATATGTTTCTCTTTCATGACTTTACCGGATTTTAGAGTAGAACTACATGTTTATTTTCACTTTGAATTATACTCCCCGCTGGTGTCAGGCAGCGGGGTTAGTTGCCACTGCCGGTACTGACCCCAGATAGTCAATGCTGGACCATTCCTTGTAACCTACATTGAATATCTGGGGAATATTTTAGCCAGCTGTAACTTAACTGGCTATGTGTGTATAAGCCACTTATATGCATCGTTATGTACTCAATTATGTGTGTTTTAGTGCCACTTAGATGTGTGAATCTACACTTACCTTTTGAAAGTTACAGTATTCTGTATACTTACATGGTCAAGGCACCTGTAAATGCGGGTACCCTGTTATTGAATTGCCCATTATCCCCTGGATTCTATAAATGGTGCCCAGATTGGGGTGCATGTGATATGCACGCAAATTGATTAATGAGCCCTTAACTATCAATAACTGGGTGCTAACAACCAATAATTGATGATAATTGGCATGCATTAAAATTTGCAGGGCAATCTGGCCGCACGCTATTCTATAAGGCATGGCACCTAACTCTACTAGTGCGTAAATCAAAAGGAGATGTGGCCATAGGTGTGTCAGGGTGTTCCATAAAGTTGTCTGCAGAATTATAGAATATGACCTAAGCACTTGGGTGCCAGCATTTACACCAAGTTTCAGCAAGTCTATGTCTGGAGGAGTGGCCTAGTGGTTAGGATGGTGGACTTTGGTCCTGAGGAATGGAATTCAATTTCCACTTCAGGCACAGGCAGCTCCTTGTGACTCTGGACAAGTCACTTTACCTTCCATTGTCCCATGTAAGCCACATTGAGCCTGTCATGAGTGGGAAAGCATGGGGTACAAATGTAATAAAAAAAAAAGTAAGTTTAATTCTAAAATGGGCACATGCCCTTTATAGAATCATGCTTAGCACCCAATTTATGTATGTTTTTTTTAATTTTTAATAAATTTTGCATTTACATATCATAGAAGAATCACTACAATAATACACTTCATCAGTAGAAAATCCAGGAAAAATTCAAAAGAAAATGATAACCAAATATATTCATCCACAAGAAAAGCATGGAAAAAAAATCAAGAAATAAACATATTATAACTCAGTGCGAGACACATCTTCCACTACATTCCAACAAGCCAGCCCTAAAAAAGATTAAATCTTTACCCTCAAGTCCTCTTTAGGTACTATAAAGTATAAAGTCCAGAAGCTGTCTTGGGTCAATAAAGGAATAGTTTTAACAAAAAACTCATGTCCAGAGCAAAAGCTGTAGGGCACAATGCCAGGAAATCTTGAAGCCTTTTTTGTGTATCTATCTATAGATAAATCAGGAAGTATACGTTAGGCACCCAGTTTTGAGTGTCACTTACTGAATCTGGTCCTTAGTGTCTTTAATATATTTGGAAGGTGGTGGAGTACCCAATATCACTAATTCAAAAGACATCCTCACACCAAAATATTCAATGTAAGAGGCAAATATAGAATATTATAGACAAGGAGGAAAAAGCCTCAGTTGACCCAGACCAACTTTTTCTTTTTTGTTCTTAAACAGGGGTTCGTTTATCTTTCATTGGCACAAAAAAATGCCAGAAGTGGGGTTGGATTAAAGACAATGTTATTCAAGCCAAGCTAAGTAAAAACTGGTTTTGATTGAAAAGTTATATGTTTGTGCCAATGATAAATAAATGAACCCCTGTTTAACACCAAATGGCAGGAAAAAGACAGTAACTGGCAACAAGTTTCATGAACATAGTAACTTAGCAAATGATTGAGGCTAAAGACCTACACAGTTCATCTAGTCTACGCAACAAGGTGGTCAGAGTCCCTTGCCATTTCCAGTTCACAGGCTAGAGAAGTCTACCCAGCACTGGCCTTATTTCCCAGTTACTGGTGTTGCTGCATTGCTAAGTTTTGTTTTGATGTCATCCTTTTTCTATATAGGGATCCTCAGTATTAATCTCGTGCATCACTAGGCAATTCTTCCAGTGCATATGAGGGACAAAGGAGTTCCATTTTAAAAGGCTGCACCAGTCAAGCAGAAGCAAGTGGGATCATTCCTGCCCCCACGAGATTATCAAGGATTTTAGTGTAAACCTTTTGGGGGTTTCTGGAGGAGGTTTGAAGAAGGAGCTTCCGACCAGGGTGGTGAGGTTTAACTTAAGACGGAGGGGGTTTACTCTTATTTTGTATTTAGACCTGGATGGGTATGCAGGGGAAGATGAGAGAATGGCTCTGAACCAAGGATTTGCTGACAGAGAGCTAGGGAGGCTTGTGTTTGCCTTTAGACCCATTTAAAGCTGGCAGTTTCAGGATGAGGGCTGCTATTATACAGTGCATTGTTGTAATTGGAAATTACCATGAGATTCATTAAACCGTGGTACCTGGGCACCACAGTTCAGTGAATCCCACAGTAATTTAGCCTTTGTAAAATGGCATGTTAATGCACCATTTTACTTCAGCTTAGAAAATAAAATAATGAATTACTACAATTTCCAAAATGTTGATTTTTAATGATTTCTCCTCAAGTGCTCTGAGCATCTCTTTAGTCTGCTAATGACCATAAGATTGGATAAAAATATTCTTCAGATATCCGACACTGTCCAGAAAATTTTTTAGGACTTCAAGGATCCCAGAACTCATAAGTATGTCTGCTGTCCCTAGCTTTTATGGTTCCTAGTTTCAGAAAAGTAGAACACAGCTGTGGTTATCTGTGCTTCATCAGCAAGCCCTATGAAGTTCTAAAACAAATGAAAAGGGAAACTGCATCTTAAAGGTGCAAAGGCATAAAAGTTTATCCCCTTATTCTATAACTTGGTCCCTACATTTATAGCTGAGAGAACACATAAAATACTAACACGGGCGTAGGTGACTGTTATAGTTAACATACGTAAGTGCTAGTTAGGTGCTAAGCCGTATTCTTTCTATAACTTTAGCACATACACCATACTTAGGGGCCCTTTAACTAAGTGACAGTAAGTCTAACACTGGCTTACCGTGTGGAGCAATGGAGCTACCACCGACCCAACCTGGGCATCAGCGGTATTTCCAGCTCCAGCTCATGCCATTTCCCGCACCAGGGAAAAGAGGGTCATATTTTCTAGCGTGGCAGTCTCCCGGCAGTAATAGGGCAGCGCCATGTGCTACACAGTTACTGCTGGGTTAGCATGGGAACCCTTAACACCATCTCAATGGGTGGTGTTAAGTGTTTTCCTCCCTCCCGCATGGTCATGCGGTAAGTGCAATCTTACCACATGGCCATGTCTTTTTTTCAGAGCAAAAAAAGAGCAGATCACAAGGATAGAAATAAAAAGTCCAATTTATTCACCACACATATATTTATTTATTTTATTTAACACATTTGTACCTCACATTTTCCAATGTGGCTAACATCAAACCGTAAAGGCAGTCATAAATCATAAATCATGGAAAGGGCCCGGTAAGATCTTGTTTTACCCTAACCAGTGTTGCGTCAGGGGCTTCAATGACACAACTGCCAATAAACATAAATACAAACAAAAATTAAAGCAGCACCATAGGCATAGTTTGACTGTTTCATTTGGGGGGGCAAAGAATGGGTGGAGCATATTAGCATATCATTTGCATAAATACATATGCAAATGAATATGCTAATGTGGAGGAAGGAATTGAATTTACAGGCAAAATATCACAGATGCACATTTCAAAAAGCTGACACATTTCAATTAATAAATTATGAATAAAATACTTTTATCTACCTTTGTTGTCTGATCATTTAGTTTTTCTATTCGCTTTGGTCCCAGTGTCTTCTGTTTTATTCAGTGTCTTCTTTCCAGTAGGCTTCCCTCTGCTCCCCACCCCTCGCAGTCCCATCCATCTCTTGCTCCTTCCCTCTGCTCTCCACCCCTCCCAGTCCCATCCATCTCTTGCTCCTTCCTTCTGCTCCCCACCCCTCGCAGTCCCATCCATCTCTTGCTCCTTCCCTCTGCTCCCCACCCCTCGCAGTCCCATCCATCTCTTGCTCCTTCCCTCTGCTCCCCACCCCTCCCAGTCCCATTCATCTCCTGCTCCTTCCCTCTGCTCCCCACCCCTCCCAGTCCCATTCATCTCCTGCTCCTTCCCTCTGCTTCCCACCCCTCCCAGTCCCATTCATCTCCTGCTCCTTCCCTCTGCTTCCCACCCCTCCCAGTCCCATTCATCTCCTGCTCCTTCCCTCTGCTCCCCCCCCCTCCCAGTCCCATTCATCTCCTGCTCCTTCCCTCTGCTCCCCACCCCTCCCAGTCCCATCCATCTCCCCACCCCCCCCCCACCCCCGCGAGGTCCAAGATGGTGACTCCGTTTACCACCTCTCTTCCTCCCTCCCTCCGCCGCAGGCAACAGTCTTCAGCTTTTTCAGCGTTCCTGGCAGCGGTAGCGATGTACACGCTGCCTTCGGTCTGCCCCGGAAGCCTTCTCTTCAAGTTCCTGTTCCCACCTATGCGGGAACAGGAACTTGAAGAGAAGGCTTCGGGGCAGAGCCAAAGGCAGCGTGTACATCGCTACCGCTGCCAGGAACGCTGAAAAAGACTGCTGCCTGCGGCGGAGGGAGGGAGGGAGAGAGAGGGGTAGACGGACATGCTCCTCTCCGTCCGCTACTCCGCTTGGCTTCCCTACCCTCTCTGTCTGCGTCCCGCCTTCCTCTGACGTCAGAGGAAGGCGGGACGCAGACAGAGAGAGCAGAAAAGCCAAGCGGAAGGAGAGGAGCGCGTGCGTGTATGTGTTTTTTTTTTTTTAAACTAATGGCGCGGCGGCGCCTCATCGTCGTTTGGGGGGGCATTGCCCCCCCTCGCCCCCCCCCCCAGTCTACGCCTATGAGCAGCACTCAAAGCAACATACCAACAATCTATATGTATTAACAAAAGCAATATGCTACATGTAAGAGCCACTTTAAAAAGTGCTAAAAATTGAATATATACAGTGGGGGAAATAAGTATTTGATCCCTTGCTGATTTTGTAAGTTTGCCCACTGACAAAGACATGAGCAGCCCATAATTGAAGGGTAGGTTATTGGTAACAGTGAGAGATAGCACATCACAAATTAAATCCGGAAAATCACATTGTGGAAAGTATATGAATTTATTTGCATTCTGCAGAGGGAAATAAGTATTTAATCCCTCTGGCAAACAAGACCTAATACTTGGTGGCAAAACCCTTGTTGGCAAGCACAGCGGTCAGACGTCTTCTGTAGTTGATGATGAGGTTTGCACACATGTCAGGAGGAATTTTGGTCCACTCCTCTTTGCAGATCATCTCTAAATCATTAAGAGTTCTGGGCTGTCGCTTGGCAACTCGCAGCTTCAGCTCCCTCCATAAGTTTTCAATGGGATTAAGGTCTGGTGACTGGCTAGGCCACTCCATGACCCTAATGTGCTTCTTCCTGAGCCACTCCTTTGTTGCCTTGGCTGTATGTTTTGGGTCATTGTCGTGCTGGAAGACCCAGCCACGACCCATTTTTAAGGCCCTGGCGGAGGGAAGGAGGTTGTCACTCAGAATTGTACGGTACATGGCCCCATCCATTCTCCCATTGATGCGGTGAAGTAGTCCTGTGCCCTTAGCAGAGAAACACCCCCAAAACATAACATTTCCACCTCCATGCTTGACAGTGGGGACGGTGTTCTTTGGGTCATAGGCAGCATTTCTCTTCCTCCAAACACGGCGAGTTGAGTTCATGCCAAAGAGCTCAATTTTTGTCTCATCTGACCACAGCACCTTCTCCCAATCACTCTCGGCATCATCCAGGTGTTCACTGGCAAACTTCAGACGGGCCGTCACATGTGCCTTCCGGAGCAGGGGGACCTTGCGGGCACTGCAGGATTGCAATCCGTTATGTCGTAATGTGTTACCAATGGTTTTCGTGGTGACAGTGGTCCCAGCTGCCTTGAGATCATTGAGAAGTTCCCCCCTTGTAGATGTAGGCTGATTTCTAACCTTCCTCATGATCAAGGATACCCCACGAGGTGAGATTTTGCGTGGAGCCCCAGATCTTTGTCGATTGACAGTCATTTTGTACTTCTTCCATTTTCTTACTATGGCACCAACAGTTGTCTCCTTCTCGCCCAGCGTCTTACTGATGGTTTTGTAGCCCATTCCAGCCTTGTGCAGGTGTATGATCTTGTCCCTGACATCCTTAGACAGCTCCTTGCTCTTGGCCATTTTGTAGAGGTTAGAGTCTGACTGATTCACTGAGTCTGTGGACAGGTGTCTTTCATACAGGTGACCATTGCCGACAGCTGTCTGTCATGCAGGTAACGAGTTGATTTGGAGCATCTACCTGGTTTGTAGGGGCCAGATCTCTTACTGGTTGGTGGGGGATCAAATACTTATTTCCCTCTGCAGAATGCAAATAAATTCATATACTTTCCACAATGTGATTTTCCGGATTTAATTTGTGATGTGCTATCTCTCACTGTTACCAATAACCTACCCTTCAATTATGGGCTGCTCATGTCTTTGTCAGTGGGCAAACTTACAAAATCAGCAAGGGATCAAATACTTATTTCCCCCACTGTAGAATATAAAAAAGGTAGTAAAATAACATATACAGGCAAAAGCACAGTTAAAAGAAGTACATACCCCAAAGGTGGTTCCACAAAATTTCACCTTACAGGAAAAACAGCTAAGATAAATGAAAAATCTTTAGTTGCAGTCCCACTGTTCGAAAACTTCACTATTGATCTCATAATTACAAAAAAGTAAGCAGGCAGTAGAAAATGTGGCAGCAGTCTTACCTTCACTTCCAGAGAAGCAGCACAGAGTCCAGAGGTGAATCCACCATTGCCGTCTACTAGCTTAAGTTGTAAAAAAATGTATACACAACCATAATCTCAAAAAACACAATAGTGCTTTTTATAAATGTGTTAAAAAGCCTGAGATAATTTAGAACATGCTAGTTTTTATGTTTTTTTGGTAGTTTTAATAACACATGTTTGTATTTATGTTTATTGGCAGTTTTATCATTGAAGCCTCTGATACAGCCAGTTAGGGCGAAGCAAGATGATGTTGGTCTTTTTTTATGATTTATGATTCATATATGTGTGGTGAATAAATTGTATATATATAATCAGAGCTGATAGAGTGTAAAATCTCCAACGATCAATTCTAAATCAGTACAATCTATATGTTTTACTGGTGTGGTATTTAATCAGAGGAAAAAGCCTCAAATTGTTGGGGTCAACCTAAGGGAGTTCTATCTAATCATCACAGGCTAAAAAAACCTTCGTACTTTTAATAGCATGATACCTAACACTCAAACTAGTAAACGTGTAGGGATCACTTATCTTGCAGCTGTTCAGTCGATATATCTATCCTCTATGGTCATTTTACCTATGTGGGAAAAATGGCCTTAGCACACAGGACTGACCTGTGTAAGCATTCAGTAAGGCTATTTATTTTACTGTAGTTTAGTAAAAGGGCCCCTTAAAATATAGGCATGAGCACTTACTCCCACCATAGAGCTGATGTGAGAGTTACTGCCTAATTGCTGCAAATAAGCACATAACCTATAAGTTAAATGAATAATTTTGAGTCCTGCCTGAGCTCCATCTATGTATTACCTCCCTTGCAAACATATCCTTGGAAGATTAGGGTATAGGCTCTTTTTTTGTGTGATAATGTTTGATCTCGTTACTATGACTGAGAGTTCTGTAGTTAGGTATTTCCTGTCTATCAATTGGCATTCCTTTTCAGCTCTTCTTTTGCATTTATTCAATATTTTTATTTGTAAACCGCTCTGATTTGCCAGCAAAATGGACGGTATAACAAGCTCAATAAACAATAAATGATAAGCTATGTAAGTGAAAAGGATATTTCCAGACTAGCACTTAGCAGAAATTCTGCAGTTATGTGCACATATGCACACATGGTTATTATTCTAAAGATTTACACATGCAATTATCATGTAAATGTTACCACCTATATTATAGAATTCTCCCCATCATGCTAGACTCAAAAATGCTTCATGGCTGTTAACTACCAGTGAAAAAGGAAGTAGTGAGGCAGCAAAGAACGCAGGAATCGAATGCACAAGAAGCTTTTAATTCATTTATACAATCCAAATTAAGGAAAACATATGTAGAGGTGACTTGACATGGCTGTGTTTCAGCATATGTGCCTGCATCAGTCGTCCTACCTTACATCAGGACAAATAAAAATCATGTTACTTCAAAATTATAAAGACTGTGTACAACGATAAAAATTCTAAAAAAAATAACATTGAGGGGCCCTTTTACAAAGGCGTGGTAGGCTCTATGCATGTACAGTGCATGCCAAAATTAGACTATCGGTAATTTCAGATTTGGTGCGCATCCATAACACCGTAACAAATCTTTTTTTATATTTCCTACCACGCTTGATGTTTCTGGTGCCAACAATTGGTGCTCACTGACCAGTCACCACATGTGTAGCATATGAGCCCTTACCAGTAGAACGAGTGACTTTAGGGGCTCAAGTCGTAAATAGGCATGAATTGGTTTCAATTTTACCACAGGCCATTTTCCCCAGCCCACTGAAAACAACCCTTTTTCCCAGATGAGGTAAAAATTGACCCGTTGCGCACCAAATACACACGCCAACACTACCACATGCCACTTTTTGCCACACCTTAGTAAAAGTACCCCTAAATAAATAATATGGAACTTAATTATGGGGTGTGGAGCACTGACAGTGTACACAGAACTTTAGTAAAGGGACCCCTATGTTTTATGGCTTTCTATAATGTATAATTCCTGCTGATTTGATGAAGTCTAGAATGTACAATCAAAATAAATACAAGGACACTCAGGATATTAACACACTGTTTTCCTTTAATGTTTGAATTCTAAATGGAAAAGTAAAAAAAACAAAAACAACCAGCAAAGTAGATATGGACATCGAGAGATTGCCTTCATCTGTAACAGGACCCCTTGTTGAAATTCATTGCTTTCAATTACATTTTTTTAAAGAATTTTAATTATCTGTCATGGAGAATAAAGACGCTGAGGGCTTCATTTGTTTACCATGGAGGGCCTTAAAAATGAGGCCAGAGATTCCCTGCTCATGCATGGGGTTGCTGAGAGAGAGATGATTTTTAATTCCACAAGTTCAGAGAGATTTCTTAGTTTGACGCACACAGCGGGGGGTCTTTGAGCGTCTGCCAATACTTCAGCATTCAGAGCTTTGAAAGTCTTTCCCTGCAGCAGAAATTGTATCAAAAGCCAATGAGAATATTCCCTGCAAGGTAAAGCACCCTATTGAAGATTTCTAGAGCTGTTTACTTATTCATCACAGTTTTTTCTTACAGGACATATCGGGCATCTAGGTAATAATTCACATGGATGATAGAAATCACAAAAAAATATCATGAATCTTTCACCTTCTTTTTTCAATACTTAAGCAATATATAACTATAATATGCTCTCTCTGACCATCTTAAAGTCCTCCGTACCATTTCAAATCTCTGGAAATCATTTCTTTCCTTCAGATTTTAAGAGTGTTGTTTTTGTCCCTTCTTTCTACCACCAGCTGAGCACATAAGATGAGTTTTGGCCATTTCCTTCCACCAAATTCTCAAAGTGAATAATTAATTTTTCAAGCAGATATTGAATTTCTTAAAGCTCTACTAAATCCTAAAATAAGTCTTTTTAAATGACTTTCAGACAGTAGTTTTCTCACCCAGCCAACATTAAAAGACTTGTTTATGTTCAGAGAAAAGAACATTTTTTAAATATAGTGTTTATCTTTAGGTGAAAAAGGACAAAGACTTACATATTTTTTTTCCTGTTTTGTTTTCACTATAGAGCTGATGCTAGGAGGCTACAACAACCTTTGGATGGCGTTGCTAATGTCACCTATCACTCTTACAGAATCAGTTCAGTGAAGACAAAGAGCTTTTCTTATTCCTTCTCCTCTGAGTTTTATTAATGGAGTGACCTTTTCATACAAATACAGGTAAGCGAGTGCAAGGAAAATCTGTTCCTTTGGACATTGCGGTTTGGATAAGAAAAACAAAACTGTTGTAACAATAGGCTTGAGGCCTTTGTCTTAAATACAGTTGACTTTTGTGGTGGCAGCAATGAAGGAGAGAAGGTAATTTACTTATTTGTAATTGACCTTCAAAGAAACTAAGGGACCCTTTTACAAAGCAGAGCTAAAAAGTGACCTTAACGAGCCCTTATGTGTATCTTTTCCATGTGCAAAGGTCATTTTAAGCATTGACATTAGTGAATGATCATTAGTGCATAAACCCTCATTGCCACCTATTTTGCAGGACTCACGTGCTAATCCTGCATTAATGAGCACACGGCAATGCCAGCGTGATGATTAATATAGACACACCCACATACCCATTTTCCGCTTCCCAGACACACCCCCTCTGCTAAAAATTAAAACATTTTTAACATGTAGGTAGTGCTTGCGCATTTAAATCTAACCATGGGATACTTCAGCGTGCCCCATGGTAAGCATGCATTAGTGATTACAGCAGTTTAGTAAAAGGATCCCTAAGAGGCCTTTTTACAAGTGTGATGCAGGGCTGCTGAAAGACTGAGCTGGGCCCAGGGTAGGGCCGCCACTGCTAGACCACCCCCCCCCCCCCCCAGGACTGCCGCGTAGCCAGACTCAAAAAGGGGGGGGGGACTGGAGCTCAAAGTGTGTGGGGGCACATTTTGCCTCACCTCCCTGCCCCCACTGCAACTCCACATACCTTGACTGGTGGGGGTCTCCAAGCCTCGACAGCAGAAGCCTTCTTTCAGTGCTGTCCTCCATCACATCGCAACATGAGGGGAAAAGCAGCCACAGAGTAGGCAATGTGGTGAAGAATAGCGCTGGAGGAAGGCTTCTGCTGGTGAGGCTTGGGGACCCCCTCCAGCCAAACCAGAGGCCCCGAAGCCCTATATCTGCTCCTCCCCAACTTCTAAGGGGGGCCCAGTGCCAGAGTTTTCTCTCTCCTGCTCCTTTCAGGATGTGATCACCCAGGTCCTATCAGGAGCAGGAGAGAGACAGACCTCAGCACCGTACCCCCCCCCCCCCCCCCCCACCGATGAGGCCGGCCGGGGGAATCTTGTGTCCCCTGTTCCCCTTTCAGTGGCCTTGGTGTGATGTTTGCACTCAATGCGCTTAACAATAAAACTTAATGCATCATAAGTTTAAAGACTGAGTGCCATTGGTGACATGCCTCCCATTGCTCAGCAGTTACCATGCTGAAAAGTTCTTTACCACACAATAAGATTATTTGCAATTCACGCATATGCACTTACTGCTTCCTTTTCTAAACCTGCGCCATCTGCACAAGTGACAGTGCATGGCTAAATGAAGCGCGCCTCCCACTCCCATTTTCCACCTGTTCCTACCCCCTATCACAGCATGCAGTTAAAATGTATAACATCATGTGCTAATCCCCACATTCTATAAACGGCGCCTAAAGTTGCGCATATACAACTTAATTGTTTAACAAGCTTATCAGTGCCACTAATTGGCTGCTAACAACCAATTACTGGTATTAATTGTCCTTAAAAAGGATTTACATGCAGATCATATACTATAGCGATCCATGCGTAAGTCCTAACACAGGTAAATGTTGTGGGGCGTTTCGGAAGAGTTCCAAAATTTTATGTGCAAAAATACAGAATTTGGCTGAGCCAAGTCCTGCCGGCATTTACACCAGCTTTTAGCAGGCACAATTGATGGTGCCTAAACTTAGGTGCAATTTATGTCCTAAGTGCTATTCTATAAAGGACATGTACCCTTTATAGAATAATGCTCAGTCTGTAAAATGTTTGGCACTGAGTTTTAGGCACCACTTATAGAAGGTATCCCTAACTCGATTGCTGCTTTGGTAACAGTTTCCATGCTAAGGCAATATCATCACACGTAATTCATGTACTCAATTCTTAATACACCTTAATGAAAAAGGTTCCTAAAGCATTTGGTCTGTGAATTTATTTATACCATCAACTGGAACATTATACTTTCAAGTGCATCCTATATTTGTGTTATTTCTGTGAGCTCCCTCGCTTAGGGGAGGGTAAACCTGAGTTTTGCAACTGTTTGTAGAACTTTTCTGAACTATAAATGGAATCATCTTGAGGAAATTTGTTCTTTGAATTATGTAAGTCTAGCATAGCCTACTGCTTTGTGGATTCAGAAGAACAAACGATGTGAGGGATATGTTAAAAATACATTTCAAAAACTGCTATGCTGATCTAGCTTTGCAGAGGGAATGCTTAGGTTATGATAAAGGAGGCTTGGGTTCAAAACAGAAAGTGGCCCGAAACAAAGAGGGCCTGATATTTAAAATGATTTAAATGACAAGGAGGGGCTCGTGGCCTGTCTGGGGCTAACAGGGCATTTTCAGTGGCACTTTACCGGATATTGCCACTGAAAATGCTCAGTTAGCACCCAAGCTGAAATCAGCTACTTTGGGGTTGTTCAGAGGGCAGAATCATCACTTAACCAATTCAATGTGACATTTGGCACTTAACCAGTTAAAATTAACCACATAAAAGGCAGTTCTGTCTTTATGTGGTTTTTTATAGCGTGCCAAATATTCAACTTAACTGGCTATAATTTGGCTGCCTCTGTATATCCAAAACTTCAGTGCTAGAGCCCAGAGATGGCCCAGCATTGAATTTCTGGGTGTAATGCTGGCAGTGGTCAGCAAAATGCTGATTGCCACCAGCTGAATATCAAGATCAGAATGTCTAAATGGAGCTTAGGCTAGTTGCAGAGGTGAGAATGAAGAAATAGCATTACATGGAATAATGTCCCCTAGTGGTAGTATCAGTTACTGGCACCATTTTGAAACCTGCAGCCAATAAAGGCAGAGGTAGAGGGAGTTCACTCTTGTACTATTCTATCTGACTATCAGAGAACCCCCAGGTGAATATCTGGGAAGGTCGGGGAAGAGGGGAGAAGGGAGAGGGTCTGGCCTTGCTTTGTTCAGTTTGGTTTAAGTGCCAGAGTCTATTGGGGTTATTGGGTTTGTTTGGGATATGGTAATGGGGTAGGCAGGGGAGGTAGAAGGGAGTGGGGACATCATATGTATAGGGAGGGGGGATGATTGGGAACCACTATTGCTACAGCTTCATCTCGTTTTTAACAGGCCATGCAACTGTTTTGCAAGCACTGGCAAATAATGTATGTGCATTTCTGCTATTTATATATTAATTCACATTCAAATTTTACATTTCACATTTATTTGATATACAACCAGTAATAAAATAAATATCTAAATAGTAGCAGATCGTGTAGATGATTATGTGAGAAAGTGCAGAGGGGAATTCCCACATCCAAGTCAGGAAGTATGAACTTCTCTTACTGATTTACAAGAGGCTCTGTATGCGTAGAGACTCTTGAAAAATAGGAGCAGGGCTGTACATCCTAGAGGAGTAGAAATTTTAGAAAGTGCAACGTGGGGGAAAAATACTTCCTCTCCTCACATAGATGTGGGAGCAGCTTTCTAAAATTGTTGCTCCTCAATCCCAGCATTGGTGCTCTCCCTCCTATCTCAGGCCTACCCTGATGCCTGTCTTCTCACCATTTCCTGACAACATCCTACAAACTCCTCCCTCCCCCACTATCATTTGATGCCTGTAAGGTGGCCATCCCACCCTCCACTAGACAGCCATACCATCCTTCAGAATCACCCAAACCCCACCAGACATCACCATGCTCAATGTTACCATCCAGGAGGCCCCCATGGAGGCCTCCCCCAGAGATCTCCCTCTCCTATGATATTACTGCTATAGGTGTCAGCAACCATATTGCACCTGGGCAGTAATGAGGCAGGAGTGAGTGGACATCACTCCCACCTCATTACCCACCATGGATCCCAGTAAGCCCATAGAATGCATTGAGGGCATGTGTGTGTGTGTGGGGGGGGGGGGGATTGTGGGTCTTCCAGCCCAATGTCTGTTATTGAAATCCTTCAGCATGGAGTAGAGGAGAAGGAAGATCTCTGGGGAAGGCATCCACGTGTTGGTCTTGTGCCCATACATGAGGGCCTCCTGGGAGACTGTGATGGCGGGGGTGGGGGTTAGGAAGGCTGCTTGATGAGATTACATTGCCTCTACAGATCTGTGTGCTTACACATTATTCAGTGCCGAAGTGAATGGGCTGTGTCAGCATTAGCCTTGGCAGCTGCTAGTGTGGCTTAGTAAACAGGGGGGCTTGTTATTTAACAAATATGTATTACAAAAAATATTGATTGTGCTGGGTATTGAGATTGTAATTCCTGGATTGTTGGTTTATCCAGTTTCTATTGAATATTGTAATCCTCAGGTATTTGTGTAACATTGACATAAAATAACTTAACCAGTTAGTACCTCTGAAAATGTTTGGTAAGTGCCCATCTCAAAACCGGAGATGAAGTCAGCACTTGGCACATTGGGTGTTTTCTCATTCTCACTCTCGTGGGGCCACTGATGTTTTTTTCATCTTGATTCAATGATCAAAAGTTCTCCTACCTTTATGAATGATTAATGTCAGCTATTAATGGGCAATAACATTTCAGATAAGTATATTCTATTATTTGATGTAGACATTGTATAATAAAACAAATAGAGTAGAAGAGATCAGTCTAGCAGCTGTAAAGGTATAGGGTGACTGTGGAATATACGCTATATGGAACTAAGGGACTTTAATGTGCTATGATGGCCCCTTGCTAGAATTAGTCTCACAGCATTGGGTGAGGAGTTTTTTGGTCTGAGCACATTCTCTTTCATTTTAAATAAATTAATGTATAGTACTGTAAATAACAGATAGGTGCTTTAATATGTTGAAATGAATTGGCGCCTTCTTTCCCAGGTCTATATCACAAATTCTAACTGCTCTGTTAAGTATGCCTCAAAATGACAGAGCTCAGCTGTGTTCTTTCCTTCTTATTAAACTTTGACTTAAATATGCAATGTTCCCACTCTTGCTTTGTGCAATGTTAGTACACAGCAATAAACTCCTTACACAACTCTTTTCAGTACTGAGCTCAACATAATCATTTATTGGTATTTACTTTGTGAGTTAAGGAACACATATAATTTGAAGCTGGAACCACATATAAGGGATAATTCGATAGTGTGAGCTAACATTCAGGTACCGAATGCATGTATATATGTGCAAAGGAAAGTACACATACATACAAATGTCAAACTTCCACCTAAGTGCTATTCTGTAAATATGCACATATCTTCCATAGTCCATAAAAACAGGAAGATACAACTCCACAAATCAATCCAATGGAAATATTAAACAGTGGAGATAAAGGGCAGACACAGATAAGTGTGCAAATATGTTAAAAGCTTCTTTATTTCAATGTCCAAAGACCGAACACAGGACGTGTTTCAGCCTAAAAGGAGTCTAAAAGTTCTGAAACCTGAAATGCAATAATTGATGTTCGTGAAGAACAATATTGCACTAGCTGTTATTTCCACATGAAAGCAATAAATGCAGAGGACTCCAAAGTAACCTCAAACTTCAAAACATGTTGCAGATATGGCTGTCAGCTGCTTTGGCACCAAAATAATTCTATGTGAGCCATATATAACAACTGAATAATATAAGCATTGCCGTACAGGGACAGACCAAAAGTCCATCAAGCCCAGTATCCTGTTTCCAACAGTGGCCTATCCAGGTTACAAGTACCTGGCAAAATCCCAGAGCAGTAAAACACATTTTATAATGCTTATCCTAGAAATGAGTAGTGGATTTTCCCCAAGTCCATCTTAATAATGGCTTATGGACGTTTCTTTTAGGAAATTATTCAAACCTTTATTAAACCCTGCTAAGCTAACTGCTTTTACCACATTCTCTGGTAATGAATTCCGAAGTTTAATTACACATTAAGTGAAAAATAATTTATCTGGTTTGTTTTAATTTACTATTTAGTAGCTTTATTGTGTGCCCCTAGTCCTAGTATTTTTGGAAAGAGTAAATGAGCAATTCATGTCTACCCATTCCACTCCACTTATTATTTTATATACCTCTATCATATTGCCCCTCAGCCATCTCTTCTCCAAGCTGAAGAGGCCTAGTTGATTTAACCTTTCCTCATACAGAGGTCATCCCATCCCCTTTATCATTTGCATCACTCTTCTCTGTACCTTTTCTAATTTTGCTATATCTTTTTGGAGATGCGGTGACCAGACTTGCACACAGTGCTCGGTCATATTATGGAGTGATACAAAGGCATTATAACATTCTCATTTTTGTTTTCCATTCCTTTCCTAATACCTAACATTCTGTTTGCTTTCTTAGACGATGCTGCACACTGAGCAGAAGGTTTCAAAGTATCATCAACAATGACATATAGATCCTTTTCCTGGGCGGTGACTCCTAATGTGGAACATTGCATTACATAGTTATGTTATGAGTTCCTCTTTCCCACATGCATCACTTTGCACTTGCTCACATTGAAAGTCATCTGCCATTTAGATGTCCAGTCTCCCAATCTCATAAGTTCTTCTTGCAATTTTTCATAATCCTTTTGCGATTTAACAACTATGAATAACTGTGTTATCAGCAGATTTAATTACCTCACTAGTTATTCCCATCTCTAGATCATTTATAAATATGTTAAAAAGCAGTAGTCCCAGTACAGACCCCTGGGGAACCCCACTATCTACCCTTCTCCATTGAGAATACTGACCATTTAACTCTACTTTCTGTTTTCTATCTTTGAATATCCACAATAGGACATTACCTCTTATCCCATGACTCTCCAATTTCCTCAAGAGTCTTTCATGTGGTACTTTGTCAAATGCCTTTTGAAAATCCAGATACATCATATCGACCAGCTCACCTTTATTCACATGTTTATTCTTCCCTTCAAGGAAATAAAATACATTGGTAAGTCAATGTTGGCTTAGTCTAATTAATCCATGCTTATGTATATAATCTGTAATTTTTTCTTTATAATAGACTCTATCCTTTTGACCAACACCAACATCAGACTCACTGGTCTATAATTTTCTGCATCACCTCTGGAACCATTTAAAAAAATTGGCATTACATTGGCCACTCTCCAATCTTCTGGTACCACACTTGATTTTAAAGATAAATTATATATTACTAACAATAGTTTTGAAAATTAATTTATCAAAAATATCAGCACTCTGTGATGTATATCATCTAGTCCAGGTGATTTGCTACTCTTCAGTTTGACAGATTGCCCCTTTACATCTTCCAGATTTATAGAGATTCGTTTCAATTTTTCTGACTCATCAGCATTGAATACCATTTCTGGCACAGGTATCTCTCCCACATCTTCCTCGGTAAAAACCAAAGTAAATAATTAATTTAATCTCTCCGATATGGCCCTGAGTGCTCCTTTTACCTTCCATCATCTAGCAGTCCAACTGATTCTTTTACTGGTTTTTTGGTTCTAATATTATCTAAAAAATAATAATAATAAAATAAAATTCTGTGTTTTCTTGCATCCAAAACAACTTTCTTTTCAAAGTTTCTCTTTGTCTTCTGTATCAGCACTTTGCAAAGAAACCTTTTCCTTACTGGTGAGGGGTATTGGAGTGTATTCCTGATTTTGAATAGACACGCCAAAATCACCTGAGGTTGACCCTACTTGATCTCTATGGGTGTCTTGCATGATGCTTTGTATAAGAACCAGGTGATAATTCATAATGCGAACTAGTGTTGGTCTTTTGATGGTGAAGAAATCTGCCAAAGGTGGTGGAGTCACTCAGATTGGAGGTATAGAAATTTTCCACAAATAAATAAATTAAATGGTTGGCTTTAGCTTATATTTCAATGTTTTGGGTCTCAACATTCCTCAACATGCCTCAGTGACTCTGAAAGGGAACAAAAGTGGTGTCTGACTTTGGCCAAAGCCCTTCAGCCATATATCCATGGCATTCCTTTCAGCCATGTGCTAAGGTCCCAATGGACTTTTTGTAGTATTGTCCACTCAAGGATGACATCTTTGGCATGACTCCAAACTCTATGATCTTATTTGGCCAACTAAGCTGGACACTGGCAGGTATATGGTAGATAATTCTCTAAGGGCCCGTTTTACAAAGCCGCGTAAGCGTCTGTGCATGCCCAACGAGCGCCAAAGTAGACACCGTCCGACTACCATGTGGCTCTTAGGGTAATTTCATTTTTGGTGTGCGTCCACTACACGTGTCTGAAAAATATTTTTTAATTTTCTGGTGCACGTAGCGGATGCACGCCAAGTGGCATCTGATGTGCATAGGTCATTACCGTACAAATTCTTACCCTTAGGTCTATGGCTGGTCGTAAGATCTGAGACCCAAAATGGACATGTAAAAATTTTGATTTTGCCGCACGTCCATTTTCAAGGAAAAAAAGAGGTCTTTTTTACAGGCACACTGAAAAATAATTCTGCACGCGCCCATAACCCACACCTACACTACTGCAGGCCACATTTTACCGCAGCTTAGTAAAAGGACTCCTCAGTGTGTGCCTCCTATTAAGCATCTATAATGGCATTTAGACACCACCCAAATACCAGTATAACCCAATATTGATGTGTCTAATATTTAAGCACCCACAATTACAACAGCCAAAGATTTAGTGTAACTACGGGAAACTAAATTAAGCAAGGGTAGATGTAATTTACTGTATTCTATAAGTTGTGTGTGTAAGTGGCAGCACTACTCATGTCCTTCCATTGTTCCACCCATGTGAACATCCTCCATGCATTTAGCTACTATTCCACCTATGCACACTCTCATGGAATAGTATTGAGTCACTTTTTTGCCACTTATGCATATAAGTGCCAGTTTTCTCTATATTTATGGACACAAGTGGCATTTAACTGTAAGATAACCTTATAGTGCTCCTGTGTAAACAGGACACTTTCCTCTGCAACATTACTGTCCCCTTATGTACAATATATTCTCCCCATCTGCTGCAGTTCTGATGGGCCTTCTCTAGTCCTTTTTACTGAAGAATGAGACAAAAACATATAAAATGATGGAAGATAAACATTATCCCTGGATTTTATATAAAGCGTGGCGAGTAGAGTGTGTTATATTGTGCATGCAGCCAACTTACACGCACTACTCGAGTAATGAGCCAATTAGTGATGATAATTAACTGATAATAACCAATTATCATCACTAATTGGCAATAATTGGAACTTATGTGTGCTTCCTTTTAGGTGTATTCTAAAAAGAGGCATGCGTAAATTCTAATGTGTGTAGCTGAAAGGGGGTGTGGCCAAGGGAGGAATGTGGGCATGTTGGGGGCATTACTTGAATTTACATTCATTGTTATAGAATTTGGGGGAATGCACCTATATTTAGGTACAGGTATTTTCAACAGGGTTTCAGTGGCATAAATGGCCATGCCTTTATGTAGACGTGTTCCCCAGTCCTATGTGCTATTCTATACACCACACCTAACTTTAAGTGCATTATATAGAATAGTGCTATGCGCATTAATTGGACGCATCTAGATTTTAGACACCATTTATAGAATCTGGCCCTATGGGGGTAATATTTGGCTCACAACAATCTTTTTTTTTTTTTTTCTTTATTTATACATTTCACATATACAGTACCAAGAACACCTCTTGTACAATTTAGGAGAACTGTAAGTACATCTTTACACAGGAAATCTCTACCCCCAACACACTCTCCCGCCTCCCCTGTTAGTCCACAACTGAAGCCAGTGACCAAGCCACTATTCTGGGAAAAATTGAAACTAGAACAATCCAACTCAAAAAAGAGACACTGAAGGGAGACGTGGAAGGCAATTATAACTGAGGTGGAGATGCATTCGCCGCCCCAGGTGCCAGAGAAGGAGCCCCCCTGTCCCCCCCGGGAATCCAGGAATGCTTTCAACTGCACAGGTTCAAAGAACACATACTTTACAGCATTCAACTTCACCACACATTTGCAGGGATAATTGAGCCAGAAAAGGCCCCCCAACTGAAACACAGTGGGGCGCAACTTAAGAAAAGCTTGTCGCCTCCTCTGCGTTACCTTTGTCACATCAGGATACATCCGTACTTGTACATTCAAAAATTTTTTTTCCGAAATTTAAAGAATAACTTCAAAATCCTATCTCTATCTAACTGTGAAACAAATGTCACTATAAGAGTAGCTCGCTCCCGCCGCTCCTCTTCACCCTCCAACTCCCGAATAAAGTCCAAAGTGTCAAACCGCCCAGCAGACTCCTCACTAGCAGCCTGCTCGCCCTGAGCCGCTCGCTTAAAAGGTTGCAAATAATAAATCTGCGAGATAGGTGGGCACGCCGGCTCAGACACCTTTAACACTTCAAAGAGATATTTTTTAAAAGTCAATATCGGTGCAGTCAGCTGTTGTTTAGGAAAATTTATCACTCGCAGAGTATTAGCCCTCTGCCGATTTTCAAGCGCCTCAATCTTCCTATGCAACCATTTATTTTCAGTAATCATGGTTGTTTGTACCGCCTGAACCGATTTAATGGCCAAATCATGGGCCTCAGCTCTTTCTCCCACTGTCTTTATTTGCAGTCCCAATTGGGTAACAGTCTCAGTTGGAAGCTGAGAGGCCTGCGACAGTAATAACATTTTCTTGGACAATGAAGTTTCCAAAGTAAGCAAAGCATCCCAGATAGTTTCCAAGGTAAAGTTTGGAGGTTTAGGCAAAAGTGAAGACTTACTCAAAACTTCAGCACTCCTCTTGGATCCCAAAGAGAAACCGGCCCCCTCCTCCAGATGGTGTCCCCCTGGAGCACCGCCGCCCTGCACACTGAAAATCCCCCCTTCCGGGGTATGCTGCGCACTCCTGCCCGAAGCAGGTCCTGGCACAGGGCCGCCCGCCCCCTCCGCGGAAGCCAGGAAGCCCTGTCCGCTCTCAGCTCGCACCGACGCAGGCATGGGAGGCGGTTCCCTCACCTCCTGGCTGAGCTCCGTCTCAGGCAGCAGGGACGCTTCACCTCTCTCCGCCCCTCCCGACAGCAAGACTCCCGAACTCAGCTGGCTGCCTCCCACCACAACAAAGCGGTCCATCGTGCCCGAAGCGGGTCCCGCGAGTGCCCCAGGACCAGGCACCCGCTTACCCTTTCGCTTCGGCATTCTGCAGGTAAACGGGACTCAGGAAAACAAACACCACCGAGCAACCTCGCCGCACTCCCTTCAGGCTGCCATCTTGGTCGGGCCTCTAGTTCATCTTTTTTTTTTTTTTTTTTTAAACACTAAAAGCTGCAGGCAGAATTAACCCCAGATATTCAGTGCTGGTTCATGTTGGGGAACTGGCACTGAATATCTGAGCCTAACTGACACAGCAGTGGCTGTGAGAGTTTATAAGTTCTCCAGTCAATATTCAGTCAGGGCCCACATAAGACAGTTATTCAAGCCCTGGGTAAATATTGGCTGGAACCCACATTACTTTAAAATCCTTCCAAAGGTCCTCTGATCCCCCCTCAAAACATCCCCCTTCTGATCGACCTCCCCCTCAAAATGACCCTCCTTTCAATTCCCCTCCCCCTGCAACAGCAATACCCCCCTCTCTGGGCCTACCTCACATCTCTGATGGTCCAGTGGGGACATTGGAGGCAGGAGCAAACCCCAATCACTCTTGTCTCTAGCGGCAGCCTCATCAAAATGACTGCCACGCAGCTTCATGGTTCTGCCCTCCTATCCCAATAGCTCTCTGCACCAGCATCAGTGGCGTACCAAGGGGGGGTGGGGCGGTCCACCCCGGGTGCACGCCGCTGGGGGTGCCACGGCGTGCGCCTGTCAGCTAACTTCGCTAACTTCGCTGCAGCTCCCTCTGCCCCGGAACAGGTTACTTCCTTTTCCGGCCGGGACAGAGGGAGCTGCAGCGAAGTTAGCGAACTCAGCGAACTCAGCTGACAGGCGCGCGCCGTGGCACCCCCCCCAGCGGCGTGCACCAGGGGGGGTGTCATTTCGCCGGGGGGGAGGTGTCATTTCGCCGGGGGGGCCGCACTGCACCTGGGGGGGGGGTGCATCGGCGATCTGCCCCGGGTGTCATGCAGGCTAGGATCGCCACTGACCAGCACCCTGACTTAAAAGAATTAAAATCCTTGGTGTTAGTTGTACTCCCATTCTTGACCAATCCCCCAGGCTCCCCGACTCTACCTGATTCATACCTTAATGAGGAGCAGGAGCAATGCCTACTCATTCCTGCTTATGGTGCCATCATCTTGAAAAATACTGTTACCTGGCCCAGTGTGTTGCATCTTGGGATGCACCGGGTGGGGTCAGGCTGCCAAACATGGGGAAATTTCCCTTATATGGTAGAATTACCCCATCCTTTCTCGAAAGCTCTCTGCTTTTGCACCCCAACTTAAAGAATTCAAATCCTTGGTGTCTACTGACACCCTCATTTCCCACCCATCTCCCAGGCCCCTTGATCCCACCAGAGTCATATCTTAATGAGAAGCAGTGGCAATGCCCACTCATTCCTACCATTATTTTGAAAATGTTGGTGCCTGGCACAGTGGGGTGCATCTTGGTATGCACTGGGTGCCAAACATGGGAAAAATTCCCTTATATGGCAGATTAACCCCACCCAGTGCATATTAAGATATATGCAGGGAAGGGCTGGGTGTCACCATTTTTCAAGTTGGTGGCACCAGAGTAGGAATAAATGGGTATTGCTTCTGCTTCTTGCTAAATTATGACTCAGGTGGGCTTGGGGGGTCTGGGGGAAGGATTAAGAATAGGGGTGCCAATAGACACCAGAGATCTACATTTTTTAAGTTGATGGATAATTATTGGGTCGGGGTGTGTATGTGGGTGAGGAACCATTAGAAGCCAGGGAATGCATTGTGAATTTGAAGGGAAGAGAGGCAGGCAAAGGAGGGAGACAGTAGAAGGGAATTCTGAAGTCGTAGGGAAGAGGGAGGGAGGAGTACATGTCTTATCAGGAGGATGCCATTATGTCAGTGGCGGGGTACTGCAAGACACCAGGGAAAGTTTTTAAAATGTTGGGGGAGGAGAAAAAGTGGTTAGGTCGAATCAGATCAGGTGGGAAATCAGGCCAATGTAAACCTCCAGCAACTTTATTTTTTATTTATTATTATTGTTTAAATGTCACCCTTCTTGTCAGTTCCTGAACTCACTGCTCAGGCACTGAAAGGAAGAGTGACATTTCATAATGAGCTGCGGATTGTGATTTGCTTGCTCATTGCATACTGCATAGCTTGGCATGTTTATCTCACTAATATCACAGTAGCAGCTACATGTTGAGCCAGCTCTACTGTGTGGTTTTATGCATTGGCCCCTAGCAGTACCGTTGCATCCTAGCCCATTTGATAGAAAGCAAGATGTAGTAAGTAAGCTTTTCAATACATCTCTGTCATATCAGGCCGCCTTGCTATGGAATGCTTTACCATTGTCGCTTAGATCAGTTAGAGATCATTATCAGTTTAGGAAACATTAAAACTCATTTTTATTTGCTAAGGTGTGCTAATGGATTTAGCACACGCTAATCATTAGTGTGTGCTAAATGATAAGTTGCCCATTATATTTGTCTTATCACTTAGCATGCACTAATCATTAGAGCACACCAAATCTGTTAGCACATCTTAGTAAAAAGACCCCTGTGTTTGTAACTTGATGCTAATGAGATGTGTATTTTTGGCTTTTGTCTGTTACTTGTGACTTCCTAGAGGATGCTCTAGAAGACTTGGATGTAATTTAACACCTGAATGAGATACGAACCTTAGGGAATGATCTGTGTGAATGACTGTAATCTGCATAGAATGTGATTGTGAAGATTACATAAATAAAAATAAATAAATCTGGCTTCTAATGGTTCCTCATTTTGATAGATGACATAGCATTTCCATCTTTTTCAGCATCTAAAGATCCTGGCAGAAAAGGAAATTGACTCAGAATTTGTAGCAATTCATTCAAACAGGATTGTTCATTGATCATCATCTTCTGAAACCTCTAATAGAAAGGGGTTCAGGTTTTTTAAATTATGTTTCTAGTGCTAAAATCAAATATGTATGGGACTCCAAATCTATGTAGAAGGTTTTGTTTGTTTGTTTTTTTTGCATGTAATGAATTATGTTTCACATTTTCTGCATGATTTTATGTCATTTTCTTTTTGTGACTATATCATATTCAAAATCTTTCACAAATCAGCCTTTGTATCTCTTTAAAGTTTCTAGTGCAAGTACAACTATATTGTTAAAATTGCATATTTCATCACAACTGCATACAGTATATAGTGATAAATAACTGTGCAGATCTATGCAACAAAATGTTCCAATAGTTTGTACTCTCTTATCTCATCCTTGGTATTAGAAAGAATACTTTTTTCTAACACCCCTACCCCATGATGATCTTGAAGCCAGGATATTTTAACTTTTCCAATTACCTAATACTTTCTAACACTACTACCTCCCACCCCCTTCCAGGGCCTACATATTTTTTTTTTCCTATTGTAATAGGATCATTTCAGACCAGTTCCAGGGAAGAGAATTTAAACCAGTCCTGAATTTCTGAAAATGTCATCAGGATGCAATATGGAACTTGCTTTTTTTAATGGGTAGAATCAGGAACTATACTGCTCTGGGATATAAGTTCAAACCCAGGACTGGCCAAAAAGTCTCCCTCCTGGAACTAGATAAGTTGGCAACTCTCCAGATGGGGGAAAAAAAACTATTTAACCAACAGTTCAGTATTTGTGCACAACAGTGGCATACCCAGATGACTAATTTTGGGAGGTCAAGAAATTTTCTCTCCATCCCAACAATACCAACCCCCCCCCCCCAAAAAAAAAAAAAAAAAAAAAAACCCTTGATGTGCCCTGCAAGCTGAAGACTTCCTGCTAGTCAAAACTCTTTCAAGCTGTTTTCACACATATGCAAATATTGATGCTGCATAGGAGGGGCCAGCAGAGGCAGCAGTAACAAGTCAGGGGCATTACTACCAGCTGCCTAGCTTGGAAGAATTCAGTTAGCGTGGCATGGGGATTCCCACCAGTCAAAGCAAGATGCACCAATTTTGGGTAGGCCTGAGCTCAAAGTAAGTAGCTCCCTGCCAACCCAGGCCCACTGGTGGCTTTGCCACAAATGTGCAGCATCACTACTTACTGAAGTCCAGTTTGGCGTTTACTTTCCTTGCAAGAAACAAATCTGACTTTAAGCTGGAAACACAAATATGGTATATGCTTCTAGAGTCCACAACAAACAGGAAAACACCTCTATGAAAAATCAAAGGTAGGCAGAAGAGTAGAGAATGCAGGGGGTGTTGAACAAAACAACTTTATTGTCACCAAACAGAGAGAAGCCAGCACAGACGCTGGCCCCCAGAAATGAGGATTTGTTCTTCCGAGGCAGCCCATAAATTTCATATACTGCCCTTATCTGGCTTTGCAAGAAAAACAAGGAAAGAACTCCATAAAATCGACAGAAAAGTGAAAGTGAACGTTCACAACAAACAACGTTGAAGGAAGGTAATATAACCTGATTGTTTATTCCACATCTTTGTCAACTTATTATCTTGCTGACCTATAGGAGTCCCTTGACCCCTGATGCAGGCGTTTGTACGCCGAAACACGGACCGTGTCGGGTCTCCATTATAAATAAAGAACTACATTTTTCTCAATCCTGAAGGCCCAGTGTTTGCTTTGTTTGGTTGTTTGGTTGTTCTTGTATACTGTATTCCCTCTCTTTTGTGACTGTACACCAAACAGAGACTGACATGTGGCCGTGTTTTGACAGGAGAACCCGCCTGCCTCAGGGGTCAAGGACAATACTGCTGGTAAAAAAGAAGAAGTATATGGTGCCTATGGTGAAGCTATCCTGGAGTGATTCGACTCACAAAATTAGTTTGTTACTCTACTATCCTGCTTAACTATTATCATGTTACCCAAGATCCTTAAGCAATACTAAATGTATATTTTCTTATAGATTTCCACTATTCATAATGTAATGTAAGCCACATTGAGCCTGCAAAGAGGTGGGGAAATGTGGGGTACAAATGCAATAAATAAATAAATAAATACATAAATACATAAATAAATAAATTGTGTACAGTTGGATTCATCCAAATAGGAAAACGCTAGCATAAAGTCACCTTGGTGCCAAAAACGCCACTGCATCAATTTCTACTGTGTGGTGCAAACAAAACAATTGTGTGGAAGAAAGAGTAGAAATGTACAAAACCCATAGAATATATACTGCAATTGAACAAATGTTTAGCTGTGGAGTCCTTCTGCCCCTTTTAAAACTGTACCAGGCTCTGCAGGGAAAAGTGATTAAGACTAGGAAGAATGAGGCCTCTGAAATTACATGGAGGGATTTCATTTTCAGGCCAACCTCCTTCTCTTTTACCCTGTATATTTAGCTTTTGCAAAGTATCTAATGAGGGAAGAAAGCCTCACAGCACAGCACAAACTGGCCAGTCAATTATGAAAGGGATGCTCTGCAAGGAGTTACCCTATTTTAAAATACAATTGGAAGCTCATAAGTACTAAGTACTGCATCTATAGACCTGCAAGCTAAATGAGAGGGCTGAATACAGCCATCAGTATGGTGATCTTTGAACCTTATTTGCATACAAAAACAAGAAAAAATAAGGAAACTGAACACTGCTTTCATACAAATAGAATGAAAGTAATTCATTCATTCATTTCCAGTACTATTAGCCCTAATTTTACCTACCTCATAAAGATGGACAGATGAATTAACCATGTCAGGATTTGAAGCTGTCAGCTATGAGTTTACATAATTGTTACAGATAAACAATTTAACTGATTCATTTTTCATCACTGGTCCCATTTCCTTTGATATATAAATCTGAAATCAGGTGTACTGATCTGTTATATGCATTACTGCGTCCAAATTATCAAATTAACACCTGCTTTCACATAAAACTATTATTTTTTTCAATAAATTTATTTTACTGTAGGAAATAATTTGATGGAAATGTTTGTGTTTTGATTTTAATAAATCTGTATCATTATTATGATTTGTATGGAAGAGAGAGGGGAAATCCTATTGTTCTAAGATGTGTCAGCATTTGTGAAAAGTTAAACATTGCACATTTTTTTAAAATTTTATTAAAGTGGCTCAGCTCACTGGACAACAAACACAGTGGAAGCTGTTGACCTGATTTTAACCACCCAGGGGATTATGTTTAATCTAAAGTGAAAGTGTGGGCCAAATCATGAAGTTGCTGTAATCACTTCCCAGGGAATCTCCTATTAGTAAGATCATTTCCAGGCTGTGAGAAGTAGTCTTAATGGACCACTCTTTTGCTCTATTACAGTTTGCCCTTTCTGTATGAGGGCAAACCTGCGTCAGGAGAAAATCAAGAACATGGAAATTTCAAACACAGATAACAGCTAAACTATAAACAGCTGGATATTAGAAGACTACATTTTACCTGTCTCATTGGACTGATCACAGAGGATTTTTTTTTTCTTTATAGACTGATTGGGGGTAATTCCATATAGTTTTAGGCAACAGGAATGCAGGCAAATGATAGCATTCTAGTCATTTATGCATGTAGAGCTAGATTCTATATATGGCACCTGAAAAATTCATGCAGAATAAATTCCCACCTAAGAGTATTCTATAAGTGGTGCCTAGATTTAGGAACGGTATAGAGAATACACTTAAATTGATATTTCAGTGCTTAGAACTATGTGCATCCATTTATACCAAGGGAAATATGTAACTACTGGCAAATAGATTTAGGTGCAGAAGGGCATATTCTATAACAGTGCGTGTAAATTTTGCAACTCCCATGAAATGCCCATTTCCCCGTCCATAAACAACACTCCTTTTTGGCGCGACACATTAGAATGTAGGCACTGTGCATTACAGAATACGCTTAGCAAGTTATGCGGGTAAATTCTAATTATTGTCAATTAGTGTTCATTATTGCTTGTTAAATGCTATTAAAAATGTTGATTGGTTTGTTAAGCCAATTAACTTACGTGCGTTTTTATAGAATATGCTTGGATTTTGGTGCAGAATGCTAGGCGCGATAATAGAATCCCGTGGGATACTGGGTACTTATATGTGGAAATAACCTCTTCTAGAATGCTGAAGTCCATGAAAGGACACACCATGCTTTGATGGCATGCACATTGCTGTCAGGTGTGCACATGTGCAAAGTTTGGGCAAATCAGACATGCATGCATGTATATTATAGACTAAGATACTGTACACTTGAGGTCAAAGGTTCTCAACCCAGTCCTCGAGACACACCTAGCCATGCAGACTTTCAGGATACCTACAATGAATATGCATGAGGTAGGTTTGCCAGGTACTTGTGACCTGGATTGGCCACTGTGGAAACAGGATGCTGGGCTTGATGGACCTTCGGTCTGTTCCAATATGGCAATATTTATGTACTTATGTACATATAGTGGAGGCAGTGCATGCAAACTTATCTCATACACATTCATTGTGGGTATCCTGAAAACCTGACTAGCTAGGTGTGTCCCAAGGACTGGGTTGAGAAACCCTGATCTAGACGCAGTTATTTATACCAGCTATAGGATAAGCGTGAGTGATCATGACTAGATGTATATGCAGTCATTGCCGCTTGCACTAGTATGCTGTAACAAGCAGAGTTGCATGTGTTTACATGATTTGTATCTTATTATAATTTAGCTTGTATTTTGCTGCCAAAATGTACTTTAAGGGCAAATAATGTTCAGTTTTTCATTGAACATGCACTATTAATATTGTGCCAATCCCTTAATTTACATTAGTAACTACCCCCCTTCCCCAATAAAACTGTTAGTAAAAGAGCTGGAAACATATAAATTGGTTTATTTTGGATCTGTCTCATCTGTATACAATTGTGCAGCTCTAGTAGACCTGAAAATTGCCCAGAGACAAACCTGGTATGCTTTAAAAACAATAGCTTGTTTTTGAGGCAGAAAATTGCTTTCCTGCAACGTGGTCAAAACTAAGATATGATATGACAAGAGGACAAGAAGTTGTCACCAAGTACTGACATTCACTACAAACTGACATTGTGAACATATTCAACATAACAAATATCATATGTTTGTATTTTCTTTTTACAGAAATAATCCTTTTTTTTCAAAATTAGTAATCTAAACACATCTCTTTCTTTATCTCTATTGATACATACTGTAGATAGATTGATCTTTTTTAAAGCTTAGCAATCTAATTTGTTATTCTGTTTATCCAGCTTTCCAAAAATATGATGGGATTGATATTCAAAAGAATTATGCTCCCAACTTTGAGAGTTACGCTCATAAATTTGCCTCTTTGAAAGTTTACTAGGGCTGAATTCATAACTTTATACTCAGCTGCTTGCAGCCAATGGTTTTTTAAATGCTGCTGCCAGAGGCAGAATTAGGCCCCAATATTCAATGCTGGAGTCTTGGACTCTTTCCTAAGGACAAAGGCAACATACTACTCACCCCAATACCTAAAGATACAAAGAAAAAAGCAAATGAAATCACCAACTACCGCCTGGTAGCATCTATACCTCTGGTAGTCAAATTGCTGGAAAGCATGGTAACCAAACAACTTACCGACTACTTAAACAAATTCTCAATACTACACAAAGCACAATCAGGATTTTGCTCCAACCACAGCACCAAAACAGTACTAATTACTCTCCTATCCAAATTCAAACAAGAAATTGCAACTGGCAAAAGCATACTTCTCCTGCAATTCGACATGTCTAGTGATTTCGACATGGTAAACCATAAAATACTACTAAACATCATAGAATACTTTGGGATCGGTGGAAGTGTACTCAGTTGGATCAAGGGCTTCCTAACCACAAGAACTTACCAAGTGATATCAAATTTGAATATATTATCACCATGGAAACCAGAATGTGGAGTACCCCAAGGATCACCGTTATCACTGACCCTTTTCAACCTAATGATGACCCCACTAGCCAAATCCCTATCCTACCTTAACCCTTACATCTAAAGTAGGCCGGCGAGGAGCATACCGAGCAGCCATAGGTAACATGGCGGCTGCTGCACGGTAGCTTCCCGGCCAGGGCAACTCTTCCCTTCCGGCTTCCCCAACGGTCTGGGTGACGTGGCAGGAGCCCCTCCCTGCCATTGGTTGGGAGGCCGGAAGGGGTGGGGCTTCGGGGGTGCCCCATGCGCCGCTTAAAGAGCTGCCAACGAAGCATGGAGGTCTCTTTGTCAGCAGCGAGTGGTGCAGGAGTGTCACGATATACATCCTGTTCAAACACGATCTAATAGAAATTACAAATGAAATCAAACTCAGCCTGCAAATCATGAACTCATGGGCAGATGCATTTTAACTAAAACTAAGACATCCAAAGCTTGTTAAATCTGGCTGTTGTCTGCCCCTCCTGCCTGCTGTTTGCCTGGTCCTGCTGGCTCCTGCCTGACACCATCCAGAGAGAGGCAGAGACATCACTCAAATGCCTGCCTGCTGGTTCCTGTCATCCTGAAGTTCTGCCATTAGCCAGAGTCTCAGCACTAGACAGATCCCTGATCCTCTCCATCCCTAGTGTCTGGGAGAATGAGAGAACCCTTCATCACTAATCAGGTTGTTTTTATCTATCTATCTTTACTATAGTGCTGGGGAAGATTAGGAGTCCTAATCAGTTCAGGACCTAGGGTATAAGGTGTGCCTACTCTTTACCTCTCCTTGACAGGTCCATAAATACTTATTGCTTTGCCATCATTTTGGATAATTTAGCATAAGTGCATTATCTCTGATTTTTCCTCATTTGAATAAATGTTGACAGATTCACTGCACAGAAGTGAAATCCTCTCCTCGTGCACTCTCGTGTTCCACTCAGAAGGTCCTCTTGACCAAGAAATTGTGAAGATAGATATACTCACTCTCGGGGTTCTAACCAAGTTGATGAATTTCCCCCTCTTTGGATTAACTGCGGAGAAAGACCACAGAATATTGTGAACTCACTCAGTATAGTGAATCATACCAGTCACAGGTACACCCCAGTGAGGAGTGTCTATGACATAACACCACCCTCCTTTCTGGCCTTATAACTATGAGCTTATGGAGACAAATACCTAAATGGTAAAGGACCAAAACTGCAAGAACCCTACTGGGAAACAGATCAACAAAATATTACTTAAACTTTGCAGTTTTGTCTAAGGTATTCTAATTTTGTTGATTTCATGTATGAGTCTATATTGAAAAGGTGTGCTAAGCATCTTCACCAGTATTATCAAGCTTCTAATAAATGTTCCTTCAGACAGCACATTATTACTAAGTGACCAGTCAGACTTTGCACAGTCCATTTAGCTCCCCTGAATTTCTTTTCAGTAATACATTGTCTGTGTCAATATTATCACTGCAGCATTGTCAGAAAGTCATTTCACCCTTGTGGTTCTTTGAAGATTGTTATGCCTGCTGTTGATCTTCACTCCCCAGCTGCTAATTTCCATCCCTTCTGTTCAGTCTAACAATAAACATTAACCTGATTGTTTAGCTGTGCTGCCTTTATGAATCAGTGCATCTGCATCAGGAAAATACTTCTGTTTCATATTATCTACATATCTCTATCCATTTATATATGTGTGTGTCTGTGCGCCAAAATCAAAACATCAATACATTGATAGTATTATGTTGTTCTCTTTTTTTTTTTTTTTATTTAAGCTATTTCAAAAACAAATATACAAGTATATACTTGGGAGGAAAAAAGGGCAAGCTGAAAGATATTATATAAAAATAAAGACATTCAATCTTAAGTCAGCTTAAAGCATCAAGGGCTAGATTCTGGAGCAGAGGAGTAACCTAATGGTTAATGCAGCAGGCATTGATCCTGGCAACCTGGGTTTGATTCCCACTACAGCTCCCTGTGACCTTGGTCAAGTCACTTAAAGCCCTCCATTGCCCCATGTATAAAAAAAGAGAGATTTGTGAGCCCCCTAGGGATCTAGGCATTGTCACTGATGACACGTTGAAACCTTCTGTTCAGTGTGCTGTAGCGGCTAAAAAAACAAATAGAATGTTAGGTATTATTAGGAAAGGAATGGAAACAAAAATGAGGACGTTATAATGCCTTTGTATCGGTCCATGGTGCAACCGCACCTCAAATATTCTGATCACTGCATCTCAAAAAAGATATAGTGAAATTAGAAAAGGTACTGAGAAGGGCGACAAAAATGATAAAGGGGATGGGACGACTTCCCTACGAGGAAAGGCTGAAGTGGCTAGGGCTCTTCAGCTTGGAGAAAAGATGGTTGATGGGAGATATGATAGAGATCTATAAAATAATGAGTGGAGTGGAATGGGTAGACGTGACTCTTGTTTACTCTTTCTAAAAATACTAGGACTAGGGGGCATGCAATTAAGCTACAAAGTAGTAAATTTAAAATTAATTGGAGAAAACAAATTCTTCACTCAACATGTAATTAAACTCTGGAATTTGTTGCCAGAGAATGTGGTAAAGGTGGTTAGCTTAGTGAGGTTTAAAAAAAGATTTGGACATTTTCCTAAAGGAAAAGTCCATAAACCACTATTAAAATGACTCGGGGAAAATCCACTGCTTATTTCTGGGATAAGCAGCATAGAATGTATTGAACTTTATTAGGATCTTGCCAGGTATTTGTGATCTGGATTGACCACTGTTGGAAATAGGATGCTGGGCTTGATGGACCTTTGGTCTGTGCCAGTGTGGCAATTCTTATGTACTTATGACAAAGTACCTGTAGATAATGTGTACAGTGCAACATACGTCTAGTAGCACTAAATAAATGATTATTAGTAGTAAATTCTATATATAGTGCCAACAAATTCAAGATTTAAATGGTATTCTGAAAGCTACTCCCCAAAGATTGGTGTGGTTTATAGAATAGCATTTAAGTGGAGAGGTTGCATGCAAATTTAGACAGTCCCATTTGCACCAACAAAAATGTGATGCAAATGCCTGTGGCCTAAATTTACATGCGAAGCACTGTTATTCTATAATTATGTGTGTAACTCAAAACCACGCCCCCAGATCCACCCTGAAATATCCATGACGCTCCAATTTCCACACCCCTCTTTTTGGACCATTTGTAAATTTTGGGCATGGATCCAGTGCATAAATTTATATGCGTAAAACCCAATTAAATCTAATTGGTGTCAATTGTTGCTTGTTAAAATGTCAATTATTGGGAATTATTCTATTAAATTGTGCTTGCAATTTGGGAGTGTGCCTACATTTGTGAAATTTTATAGAATCAGGGGGCAACTAGTTGAGGGACTAGTTGTGTAAGTCCTTAGTAAAGGAGAGTAATAACAAAAGGAAAAAGACTAAATTCACCGACAAAGCAATTTAACCGGGCTAACAATTTTTTACTATGGCTTTTAATGGGAGTTGATACTCGTTTTTTTTTTTCATATTTTTATTAAGGTTTTTCAAAACATAAAACAGAAAGGAAAAATCAAACGATAACAACAATCCATGACAAATAAAATAAGCATAAATGAAAAAACAAAACATTATCAGTATTCCATGACACTACAGTCTATACCCTGATTATGATTGAATAGATATGGATGGACTAGAGTGTAAATTTTAAGGGGCTTTGACGTTAGCTTCAGAACTTTTAGTAAAAGAACAGTACTGGGCAGACTTCTACGGCCTGTGCCTTGAGAATGGCAAGGACAGATCAAACGTGGGTATGCATATAAAGTATTGCATACCATGTAAAATGAGTTTATCTTGTTGGGCAGACTGGATGGACTGTTCAGGTCTTTATCTGCCGACATTTACTATGTTACTATCAGGCTTATTTTCGAAAGAGAAGGGCGCCCATCTTTCGACACAAATCGGGGGATGGGCATCCTTCTCTTAGGGTCGCCCAAATCGGCATAATTGAAAGCCGATTTTGGGTGTCCCCAACTGCTTCCCATCGCGGGGATGACCAAAGTTCCCGCGGGCGTGTCAGAGGCATAGCGAAGGTGGGACTGGGAAAAAAGAAGGGCGTACATGACGAACACTTGGCCGACTTTACTTGGTCCTTTTTTTTTTTAAGACCAAGTCCTGGACATCCTTAACTGCCCCCCCCCCAGGGATGGCCACATTTCAAGGGAGTAGAGTGGAGTGAAGGAGTGGCCTAGTGGTTAAAGTACTGGTCTTGCAATCCAGCGGTGGCCAGTTCAAATCCCACTGTTGCTACTTGTAATCCAAAATCCAAATAAATAAAGGGGGTGTGTTAGATGCATAGCAGGCATGGATGTCCTTCTCACAGAAACATCCAGGCATGGATGTCCTCACAAACATCCACAGTTTGGACAGGCATACCAAAGGACGTCCTCAACTGCTGTTGCAGGGATGGAGGCATGGCGTATCGAAGGACGTCCTCAACTGCTGTTGCGGGGATGGAGGCATGGCGTATCAAAGGACGCCCTCAACTGCCATCGCAGGGATGGAGGCAGATCAACAGACGTCCTCAACTGCCGTTGCAGGGATGGAGGCATAGAAATATCCAGTGTTCCTGAATGTATCTCACCTTGAGAAACTACTGAAAAAGGTGTGAGCAAAATCTAAATAAATAAATAGCAAAGGACATCCTCAACTGCTGTCGGACAGATGGAGGCATAGCGAAGGATGTCCTTCACCTATACTCTAAAAAAAAAAAGACAAAAGTTTTTAGAGTTGTTTTTTTCGGGGTGGGAGGTGGTTAGTGACCACTGCATGCCTTTTTCCATTCAGTTAGTGCATCAGTTAGTCTACTTCAGTGCCCCCTAGGGTGCCCAGTTGGTGTCCTGGCATGTCAGGGGGACCAGTGCACTTTGAATGCTGGCTCCTCCCACAACCAAATGAATTGGATTTGGTCATTTTGAGATGGGCGTCCTCGGTTTCCATTATCGCCGAAAACTGGGGACGACCATCTCTAAGGTCGACCTAAATGTTGAGATTTGGCCATCCCCAACCATATTATCAAAACAAAAGATGGAGGCCCATCTTGTTTTAATAGTACAGGATTCCCCGCCCCTTTGCAGGGATGTCCTATGAGGACACCTTCATGAAAACGTGGGTGCCCCGTTCGATTATGCCCCTCCACGTTTGGTATATTTTATAAAAGGCAGTTAATAAACTATAAATGGTAAACTATACATAACCTGTCAATTAGGCAAACATTGATCCAGAGCTGGAACGTCTATGTACATGCATATAACTCCGATAATGAAGCAGCTTTGCTGGTTGCCAGTGCCTAACAGGCTCTCATTTTATTTATTTATTTATTTGTTGGGATTTATTAACCACCTTTATCAAGAGATTCACTCATTTAAAGGGTTGATGCTTATATACCAGGCTATTAACGAGACAGCTCCTTGGTATTTTTAACAGATTTTAAAGGTGTGCCAATCAGCGCACACATTGTGGAGGAGTGGCCTAGTGGTTAGAGTGGTAGACTTTGGTCCTGTGGAACTGGGTTCGATTCCCACTGCTGGCACAGGCAGTTCCTTGTGACTCTGGGCAAGTCACTTAACCCTCCATTGCCCCAGGTACAAATAAGTACCTGTATATAATATGTAAGCCGCATTGAGCCTGCTATGAGTGGGAAAGCGCGGGGTACAAATAAAAAAAAAATATCTGGAATCTGTAACATTGGGGAAGATACATTATGCAGATACAAGGACACCTGCTTTTTCTATTGCAGGACCACATTTATGGAACAATCTGCCTGGGCATATGCGCCTTGCCACGAATGTGATTCAGTTTAAGAGACTATTGAAGACCTATTTGTTACTGTTATTTATTTATTAAGATTTGTTTATCGTCGTTTTGAAGGAATTCACTCAAGGCTGTTAGCATATCCTTTGGCATAATGGTAGTCCAGGTAGAATATGGGAATGTATTTTTCAGTCTATTTGGTTTTATATTTAATTTCATTGTGGTGAACGTGTACAGTTTTATGGATGTTTTATTGTGATCTGCCCAGTGTTTAATTGTAATCTAAATAAATAAGTAAATAATCTTCCTTCTACAGCGGTAGTTTCAGGTCCATCTGGGGTTGAACTAATTGGGGCTTTATCACTAAGAGAAAAAGATATCTGAGGTGACTCAGAAATACTTCTCATTATTATAGAGACCTACATATTTGCATGGAAATTTAAAAAAAAAAGTGTGCCCCAATCTGATAGACTCATGGTCTCAATAGCAAAAATTGTTTCTTGTGTATTCCTAGATACATCAAGATATATCCAAAGTTTCACACCAAGAAAATCTTTTATCTTTATTCCTAAATAAGTTCCACAATATCATATCATAATCATCAACTGCAGTGAAAGTAGCAATCATTGTATCAACAGATGTATCAGTCTCAGAGCTTCTAGAAGCATCCAAATTTTCAACTGAGGTTGGTGATTATTGATCGAAAGCTTTAGAAATCAGAATTGAAACTGGAATATAATAAACTCTCATTGATGCTGGAAAACTCTCTCTGTCAAGATCCAAAATCTTGACAAAATATCTTTCCAGTATATATATTGGTGCAACTCCAAACCTTTTAGGAAAATTCAGAAATCTCGGGTTTTTATTTCTGGAAATATTTTCAAGTACTTCTATGTTCCTATTTATTAATATATTACCATTAACCAAGGCAGAGTCTATTAGTTCAATCTTTGAAACTCTTAAATACGGGCACCGGCAATATTCAGGCAAGGCCCACATAAGGTAAGCGGATGAAGTTAGTACAGCTCAAAAGCTGTCCTAAATTCACCTGCTTATCTTTATGCGAGTCCTGGCTGAATATCGGGCTGGGACCTGGATTATTTTTTTTTCCTTTCCCTCTCCCGTGACCCCTGACAACAGCCCCCCAGGGCACCACTCCCCATCAACACCCCATCCCTCGGCAGTAGCCCCATCACATCCCACCCCCCACCTCCCGGTCAGGATAGGATCTCCCTGGTGATCAAGTGGGGCATTGGGGGCAGAACTGAATCCCCCTCACTCTTGCACCTAGTGGCAGCTTCTTGAAAATGGCTGTGAGAGGTCAGGAAGGCTCTGGGAGAGGGTCCTATCCTGACCGGGAGGTGGGGGTGAGATAGGGCTGTTGTTGGGGGGGGGGGGTTGGGCATTTGGAGCAGAGCTGCGCTGGGAGAGGGCAGAGCAGAGCTGCCCAGGAGACTGCAGAAATGGGAAAATAAACTTTTTTTTAGTGCGGATCCCAGCCCATTATTCAGCTGGGTCCCGCATAAGTTTCTTACATGGGTTCGGCTGAATATCATCTGGGCCCGCATAAGCTCCAGCAGCCTGTCCGCCCAAAATTAACCCCTGATAATCATTGCCAGTGCCTGAACATTGCCCGGCACTGAATATCGGAGGATAATTTAGCTGGCAATGATCAGCATTTTAAAAATTGTTGAGCGCCGCTGAATATTAGAGGTATAGTTACTGGTGCTTACACATTTAAAGACCTAAATGATGCTTCTCTCTTTCTGAAAATTTTTTTTAATAGTTTTACGTGTCGGCAAATATATGTGTATTTGCCAGCATACTTATATTCATTTTACAAAAGGCTCCATGCTCAGCAGAGCCTTTTGGAAAATACTAGGGGTCTGTGAATGGCTCAATCTGGATATCTCAATTCCTATCTAGACCTGTAGGAGTCAATATTAAAAATGATTTCCTGCTTGGTTAAATCAGTCTGCTGTCTATAGATGTTCAGCGTCATGAAACCAGGTAGTGCTAACGAACATTGGCTCCGACTGCTCCAGAAAAATCTGAGCAGTGTCAGGATGGTTATGGGGCAGAGTCAGGGCAGAGCCAGAAGTTAATCATTTGCTGACCAAAATTCAGTGCCAGAGTCCAGCTGCCTAATGGGCAGATAGGAGCACATATAAACAGTCGTATCTTTTCACTGAATATTGGCCAGCATCTCATACCTTTCAGGTCCATTGAAAGCCAGGATATTCAATGCAGGTGTCAAAACATGAGCTGGCATTGAACAGATATAATTCAGCATACCCACTTATGCATCACCGCATAAGGATTTAAGTACACCTGGCCTCAGAGGTTTGCTGTTGGGCTGCTAGTGCCATTCTTATTGTCTGCTTTGCTCAGTCCTCCAAATTGCAAGGGTGCTGGAACATCTCAAGGAGCCTGACTGTTGCAGTCTAAGCTGCTTTTGGTGAGTCAGTAAGCTCCACCTATCCTCTTACATCATCACCGGAAGACAAGTATTTAAGCACACCTGTACTAAGGCAAATTGCCAAAGGGGCATGTCTTGCCCTATAATGTGCCCCTTGGTGGACATCTTTGGGAGCAACGGAAATATAGAAATATGACCTCTAGCATAGACATGGTTAAGTGGGCTGTTCATTGCTTTTCCTTATATTTTAGACTATTACAAGATTAGTTATTGACTTAAGTGTGCCACTACTTTACATTTTTTTATCCTCTTTTGGATATATTTCTTAAGATTCTGGTTTACCACAACCCCTGATGGAGGCATATTAAAGCCGAAACATGGTCCATGTTAATGTTAAAGATGTAACTACACTGATATAAAGGGAGAGATCCCTAAAAGATAGTCCAAATTTGTCAACATTATAAGTAGTAGTGATGCCCGATAGAGGTCTGTCTCAAAAAATGATAATGAGGGTTTATGAATTTTACTGTAGGAAAAAGCCTCAAGAAGCTCCCGGCTGTATTTAGCAATGGGAGCGGGACTGCTTCATCATAGGCACAAAAAGCTCCTGGTATTCTATAACCACTCCTTAGAAGTATGGCCATGGACAAAGAAATCTTTCTTTTATTATTTTCTCATTTTTCTATGACTATTGCTTGTTCATAGACTTCATGCAATGTAAATTGTACTTAGCTTAAAGGTGCCTCCTTTTCAAAAATCCCGAGCTTTTTGAGGCTTTTTCTTCCAGTAAAATTCATAACCCTCATTATCATTTTTTGAGATGGACCTCTATCGAGTATCCCTACTACTTAGAATGTTAAAAATGTGTCATTTTACTGTTAACCCCATTTATTGGTAACTAGGTCTCATTGCATAAAATGGGACCTATGCTAAAATAGCACAAGTTACTGGTAAAATAAAGCATCTTAATGGTAGCCCACATTGATAACTATGCTCAGAAGTGGCTATAAGTGAACTCCACCCACACTTTACCGAAACTCCACCACTGTACATGTCTACCATATACCTTTTAAAATAAAATAAATGTTCATTTATGGATTTAAATCAGCATTTTGGACTCGATTTAGTAAATGGTACCCAAATTTGGGTGCCGAAAAGAAATCTGCATGGAGTTTTATTCTATAAATGGCAGTCCAAGTTGTGTGCCATTTATAGAATAGTGCTTAGAGCTGATTTCCATGCCAAACTTTGGGCATGGGGGTTTACACCAACTGAAAAACTGGTGTACATCCTGACGCTTAGTTAGGTGTGGAGCCCCAGTATTCAGTAATACTGTGTGAAAGAGAGAGAGGGACAGAGAGAGACTGAGAATCTATGAATTTGAACCTGCAACCTTCAACAGGGATTGCTTTGAGCTAAAGAACTGCTCCCCTAGCTGAACCATGTGCCCTTTTAGTAAAGCTTGATTATATCTATTTCTTTATTATTCTACCTTATCACAAACTTCAATGTTGTATGTAGCTATTTTTCAAGTTAAATAATGTTAACAGTGTGTGTTGATGATTTGCACAACCCTTTTGTTCTTTCACATGCAGCATTATCAGACGACGAGTTTTCAATGACTTACATTTCTTATCTAATCTGCTAACATCCCTTTTTGTCTCTGGTCCTGCTCTGTGAAATTAAAATTTTACCAATGTACTCGGTAATTGTTCTTCTTGCTCACAGCATCACTGTAGAATGAGTACTTAAACATATCATAAAGAAAGAAAAATAAAATTCAGTTTTTATTAAGCAACAACAGAAAGTGCCCTCATATGCTTTGTGCCATGGATTTGGCAGTAGTCAGCCTATTGTACACATTTGCCAAATACATGATAATAGGCTCATACTTATCAACAGTCTATGGAGGAATCCTCTGAACCAGAATGAGACTTCACTGAGCTTTCTTTTATAGTATCTCTTGCAAGCATACATTTTTTTAAAAAGCTATTAAATGATTCTGCATATGACTGCTTCACTGGTTATTGTTTATTCTTTAAGGTACTACTTCAAGTAGAAACAACTAGCAATGAGGACAGATATCAGGTGCCTGTATGCCTATATTCTGATAAACCAAAGTAATAAACACACAAAGGGGAGCTCGCTTGAAGTCAACCTCAGTGATGCAACAAAAAGCAGGCATGGATCTTAATATGATCACCATCCAACTGAAAAGAAAAAAAAATGAAAAACAGGGGAGAAAACACCTCAGAAAGTAGTGATCCTCCACTCCAAAACTGAAGTGACTAAATCATACTGGTCACAGTTCTTCTCTATAAACATCGATCAAAAAACCCTCAACCAACCAACCTAAGTGGTTGTGCAAAACTGTTTTTATCTTTTTTTGTTTTTTCTTATTGCAAGGCTGTAGTTAATATAAGAGTTCAACTTGACTTAACTGGCTGAGCTGCGGTAATCACAAGAGGCATCCAAACCCGACAGACCCGTTTCACCAAAGGGCTTCCTCAGGGGATACAGGATACCAAACTCATCAATGCAAATTCTGACTCAGCAATGGCGCTGCGGGGAAACAGCACCATTGCTAAGTCAGAATCTGCATTGATGAGATTGTTATCCTGCATCCCCTAAAGAAGCCCTTTGGTGAAATGGGTCCGTCGGAATGGGAATGGGAAGATAAGATTCAGTCAAGTTGGGTTAGATGTAGAAGGGTTTGTTAATGTCCAGTACGATCTTTGATAGTGAAGTGTTGCAGGGTTGAGGCATTTAAGTTGGGTCAGTTGGGTATGCCTTTCCGAATAGGTGAGTCTTTAATAATGTTGAGCTACTTGACTCTTAAAAGGCTAAACTTACTGAGGTATGCTATGGAGTTAGTGCATGCGAGTATGTATTATGTGGTAAAATAGTAGATGATGGCAGATAAAGACCTGTATGTTCATCAAGTCTGTCCAACAAGATAAACTAATAGCATAAGGTATGATGTGATACTGCATATGTATACTTGATCTTGATTTGTCCTTACCAGTTTCAGGGCACAGACTGTAGCAGTCTGCCCAGCCCTGGCTTTGTTATATATAATGGAACAATGCAAAAACATCCAGGACTAAAAGTTAGATGGTTTGGTCTAGATCTGTTTCAATAACGAATTAGTCACAAAAAAGGTGCCCTAAAAGGTGACCACTGGAGGGATTAAGGCATAACCACCCTTACTCTCCCAGTGGTAAATAACCCCCTCCAACCCCCTCACCCCAAAAGATGTGAAAGAATCAGTACATACTAGCCTCTATGACATCTTCCGATATTATGGCCAGTCCTATTAGAGCAGCAAGCAGAAACCTGGAGTTGCCAAGTGGTTGGTGTAGTGTACTGTAGAGAGGGGGAACCAGGCCCATAATCTACTCTAACTGTTACACTTGTGGTGGAAAGTGACAGCCCCCCCCCCCCCCAATCTACCAAAACTACTGTACCCATATATAAGCAGACATAAGGTCTATTGTACTGGTGTATAGTTGGGTACAATAAGTTTTTGGTTGGTTTTGGAGGGTTCACCATACAATATAAGGGGGTAAGGGTGTGATGTGTACTTAGGACCGTTTATGTGAAATCCACTGCAGTGCCACCTAGGGTGCCCCACTGCTCTGCTGGGATGTCTGTGTGGCCAGTCTACTAAGAAAGCTGACTCCTCCTACATCCCAATGGTTTGATTTTGTGCATTTTGCACGTGAATATTGTTTTTTTTCTTTTTTAAAAATGGTCCAATAAGATAGACGCGCTGAGTACAGCAGCATCTAGGAAATGGCCATTTTTGAAACAAAAAGATAAATGTTTTGCTGTTTTGAACATTTCTATATTCACCACTTGAATTTTGAATGTTTTGAGCAAAATGTCCAAAGTCAGATTTAAGCGTCATGTCGAAAATGCCCCTCCACGTGTCTTTATAAAAGACCAGCACAAAAGCAGTCAAAATCATGATTAAATTGTTGCCATGTACATTTAAAGCAGCTCAGGGGCAAGTATTAGCATGCACTGCTGAAGTATGCACTTGGGTGTGTATTGTACAACCTACATGCTTACACTAAGCTTACATAGAAATATATGCCTACTTATTATAGGGAAAACTCTAACTACTATAGGAGAATACAAACTCGATAGAAAATATACCAACCTACCAAAAGGAGTTTGATTAATATATATGAAGATAGTATGGAAGTGACACTTCCATACTATCTTCATATATATTAATCAAACTCCTTTTGGTAGGTTGGTACTTATTATAGGGTACATTCAATAAATGACACCAAAATGTAGGCACTAAGATGGTGCGCACTGAGTTCAAATTCTATAATGGCTGTTATGCACAGAACTGCCACTGTTGAATACTAGCATAATTTTGCATTTGTGAGTTTAACGTTAGGCTCAAGCTTTTACGCCATATCAAAGCTGGTGTAAGTGCTCTCACCTAAATGTTGACAGCTAGGCACATAACCCCTGGTATTCTATAACCTGATTGTGCATCTCCTAGGCACACCACTGACCCATCTATGCCCCTCCCATGGCCATGCCTCCTGGAAGTTGCACATGACAGAAATTGATTGCTCAGCTTCTAGAATATTGTATATGCAACTGACCTTATTCTATAAAAGGGGTACCCAACTTTGTACATTAAGGGCCCAATTCTATATATGGCACCTAAAATTAATGTGTGTTAGGCAATTACGCCTATGTGCTTTCTAAATACTGTGTGTAAATCTAAGCACAGTATTTAGAATACACTTAGTCATAGTTCATGCGCGTAAATCTATGTGCATCCATTTACGCTAATGAAAAGCTGGAGTAAATCCCTGCACATATATTTACATTCACTGGCCCATACTTTATATCAACACACATAGATTTGGGAACACCCATAAAACTCCCATTTCCATGCCCTCTAACCATGCCCATTTTAGCCTGTGCGTGTTAGAATTTAGGCGCAGTCCATTACAGAATACACTTAGCAGTGTACACACATAAATTCTAATTTTTGCCAATTAGTGCTCATTATTGCTTGTTATGAGCTTGTTAAAACAATTAATCTACGTGTGTAGTTATAAAGTATGCCTAGTTTTGCATGCAGAATTGCGTGTAACTCTAGACGCACTATATGGAATCTGGGACTAAGGGGGAATTCTTTAAATGCTGCTCACAAATTGGCACCAGAAAACTTTACGCTAAACACTATTCTATGAGGAGTGCTCAGGGATGAGCACTCTTTATAGATTAAAACTTGGAACCAATTCCCATGTCTAAAGTTAAGCAGCAGAATTTACATCAGATGAAACCTGTCGTAATTGCTGCTGCATGACTCATTATTCTGGCGCATAAATGGACCTATTTTATAACACTACGCACAAGTTTTCAGAACATCGCTGAGCTGCTTATGCCCCTCTCCAGGTCATGTCCCCTTTTGAGATGCAAGCTATGGGATTTAGGTGCTTGACGTTATAGAATGGCGCGCAGGTACATATGCAGGCAAATGCAAATTAGTGCCAATTAACTTCCTTAATTGATTATTAAGGCCAATTAATTCATAGTTGATAGCTCATTAACTAATGTGGAGGGGCATAATTGAACGGCGCCGGCGAAAAAGATGGTCGGCCATCTTTGGGGCTGGCTCCGCAAAGGAGCGGAGCCAACTGTATTTTCGAAATACGGTTGGGGCCGGCTAAATCGAACGCCGGGTTTAGAGGAGATGGCCGGCTTCGTTTTTCAACCATAATGGAAACCGGGCCCGGCCATCTCAAACCTGGCGAAATGCAAGGCATTTGGTCTTGGAAGGAGCCAGCATTTGTAGTGCACTGGCCCCCCCTGAAATGCCAGGACACCAACCGGGCACCCTAGACGGCACTTCTAAAAATTAAAAAAAAAAATAATAATAGCTACCAGGTGCATAGCTCCCTTACCTTGGGTGCTGAGCCCCCCAAATCCCCCCAAAACCCACTCCCCACAACTCTACACCATTACCATAGCCCTAAGGGGTGAAGGGGAGCACCTACATGTGGGTACAGTGGGTTTTGGGGGGTTTTGGAGGGCTCAACATTAACCACCACAAGTGGAACAGGTGGGGGGGATGGGCCTGGGTCCACCTGCCTGAAGTGCACTGCACCCACTAAATACTGCTCCAGGTACCTGCATACTGCTGTCAGGGAGCTGGGTATGACATTTCAGGCTGGCATACAGGCTGGAAAAAAATGTTTTATTTTATTTTTTGGGGTGGGAGGGGGTTGGTGACCACTTGGGGAGTAAGGGGAGGTGATCCCCGATTCCCTCCGGTGGTCATCTGGTCAGTTGAGGCACTTTTTTGTGACTTGGACCTAAAAATAAATGGACCAAGTGCAGCCGGCCCATTATGGGGTGAAGCCAGCCATCTCGTAACCACGCCTCCGTCCCGCCCACATTTCACCTCCCATCCCGCCTTCTGTACCCTCCCTTGAAGGTTGGCCGGCTCTGCAACGAAAAAGAAGTTGGCACTGGCCAAATTCAGCTTTCAATTATACCGATTTGGCCAGGATTAGGAGATCACCGGCCATCTCCCGATTTGTGTCGAAAGATGGCCAGCTATCTCTTTCAAAAATGAGGTGGTTAGTTGCATGTTCCATCCACACCAACATTTCAGCACTATATATAGAATCCACGGGTAAAAGTTGGGTGCCCAGTTTATAGAATTAGAGGGAGAGTATATGCTTGAGGTTATTTCATGAAAGGCATTTTACACAAATAAACTGGTATTTAAGTGCAAAATAAAATCCTTTTATAAAATTACCTCAAGGCCAGTTGTGAGGTAGAGGAGTAGCCTAAGGGTTAGAACAGTAGGGAAGCATTAGGCAAGCCACTTAACCTCCATTGTCTTGGATGACTTGAGGCAGTGCTGGTAACCCGTGGCTCTCAAGGTTGCCATGAAAACCATCATACCTGTTGCAGATCCTATCAGTTAGTCTCACCTTGGTTCTTGTGTACAGGAAATACTATGCCATATCTAGTTCTTGCACAGAAAAGAAAAGAAAAACGTTCCTAATATTTGTGTATTTTTTCTTTCCAACATTCATTGTCATTTTAATGTGTAACAGAACTTTTTAAAGCATGCACATTTATCCTTCAGTTATTAATTCATATATTATGCCTAGAATCAATGATGTACTGAGTAAATTGTTTAAAGTGCTCTAATTAACTGTATATATGCTAATGAATGCACATCCCTATCCAATTGTTTTTGGGGTTTAGCAGATAAGGATACCCTAAAATATATAGATAGCTAGTTTGTCACTGGACCCTACATTAGTTATGGCTTGGCATATGAAAATCAGGACTGGACTTTCCCAGTACATTCTTGCAAAACACAATGGACAGTAGAGTTGAAGCCATCTCTGCTGTATATCCACGTATTGTGTGACCCCCAAATATTCACAGATGCTATTGAAAACAGTAGCAAACTTGTGCGGTTTGTGACTGCCTATGTGTGGATTTTGTTTTTTCTTTGACAGTTTATTTATTTATTTGAAAGCTTCCCATATGTAACGAGAGTTTTAAACTTTTGAGGGGGTCCTAGGGTCTGACCCATGCCCCCCCCCCCCTGGGTGCGGGTGCTCCAGTGCGGCAGACTTGTTTTGGAGCTGGAGGAGGCTCAATTTATGTAGGGGGCAGTTTTGAGAAAGGTCTCAGCTTTACCTAAGCCTTGGGCTGAGTTGTTGGAACTCCCACAGTTCCAAAAACAAGTCTGTCTCTCCAGACCCAGAGTGGGACCATGGCTCGCTCCCAGGACCCCTCGCAAAGGTAACCCCCCCCCCCCCTCTATTTACCTATGGGAAGCTTTCAAATAAATAAAAAAACCTGTCAAACAAACAAAAAAAAAAACCCCACAAACACATAGGCAGTCAGAAACTTCACAAGCATCTTTGAATGTTTTAGGGGTCACACAATATGGCAAAAAGATCCCCTTCAGCCCACAGAATGGGCGAGATAGGCTCCCGCTGTCTCCCGCCATAAAACCTCCTTTGCCTGGGCTATAGAATTCTGGTTCTGCACCGATCATAGAATTTTCTCTGCAGTAGTGTTTACTGAGGCCACTATTTGTGCACTCCATTTCCTCTTCATGGTAAAAAGTGGCCTGTGCTAATGTGTGCACATGAAATTGGCATGTACTGTGCAATTTTGTACCACAACTGGGAAAAAAGGCCTTTTTTAATGGGGCAATAAATGCCCGTGTGCTAAAATGAAAAGTAGCGTGGGGCTATTTACTGCCTGAACCCTTAATGCCACCTATTTATTTTGCAGTAAGGGCTCACATATTACTGCTGTGGTGATCAGGCTGTGCGCGGTAATGTGGCCACATTGCGATTACCGCCGGGAATGTCCCCTGCGGGAGAAAATAGAAAATTATTTTCTACCACGAGAAACTGCACATCAACTTTGAAACCACCGCAGGGCCCCCGTGTTATCCCTGTGGTAAAGTTAATATGGCGCACACTACCTACGCATTTGCCCTACCGTGGCTTGGGTCCCTCACGTCTTTTGTCTAACTCTTTCTATGACTCTTTCCTATTCTGAACTGTTGCTGTGGTTAGAGTTAAAAAGAGGTTTCATTTTAGTGAAACATGCCGCTTTCTCAGGTGGGGTCTTTTCTTTCTTGTACAATCTACACTTAATGCCACCCTCCAGGAGGCAATGTTTTTTTCTGACTTAAATATCATGCAATTAATTTTGCACCAATTATCACACTTTAATATATGTTAGCTGGATACCTAATCAACTCATTATTCTTCATTAGCATGGTCATTACCATATTTGCATAGGCAACCATGATTAAATGTTATTGCAGTCGTAATAACCCAATTTATCATGTCTTAAGAAATTAGATAAAGGTTTAGGAGGCAATAATCAAAGTGATTTATATGGGTAAACTTGTATTTACCTGAATACATTTGAAGACTGATTATTGCCCTCCTCTCAGTGTGCATACTTACTTCTACCTGCTTGAAATAATGGGTGTGGTTAACTCAGGGAAAGGAAATTAGGCAGGAAGGTGGTAGAATCAATGCAATTTCCAGCATGTAATTCTGCACCTACACTCATGTAACTAGAAAAGTATGTAGTTAGGTTATACCCACAATGCACACACTAGCCACATTCTCAGGGGAAAATATTGAATATATGAACATAAGAAAAGCAATGCTGAGACAAACCAAGATCCAGCAAGCCAGACCACAATCCACTGAGTTCAGCATCCTATCTCTGACAGTACCAGTTTGGGCCACAGTTATCTGGCAGATCCCAGAAGTAGATCTGTTTCCTGTAGCTCATTTTTGGAGATGAGCAATGGTTCTCCCAAGATTACCTGACTAATAACTGTCCAAGCCTCCTTTGAATCCTGTTATGTTATAGGGAAGGGCACCCAAAAATGTTTTCTATTCATGTTCAGTTTTTTTTCGTCATCAAACAAATTTCATAACAAGTGCTCACTATATGTACATAGGGCTAGATTCTCCATATGACGCTAAAAAGCCCCGCTAGTCTATAAGTTGAACTTAAAGATAGGTGCAGTTTATAGAATAGCACTTACACCTGGGAATCGCACCGAAGTTTAGGTGCAGCCATTTGTACCAACTGAAAACATTGTGCAAATGCAAGCGCCTACATTAGGCGCATAGCCCCATTATTCTATAGCAATGCACATTAATTTTAGGAACACTCCCATTCTGCATATTACCCGCCTATTTCCACACTCCCTTTTTCACATTGTGCATTAAATGTTAGGTGTGGATCACATGCCTAAATTCATGTGAGTAAAGTTCAATTAACTTTAATTAGTGCCAACAGTTGCTTGTTTAAAAGCCAATTATTGGCACTAGTTAGCTTGTTATTCAATTAAATTGCATGTGCAAATTGAGAAATTTTGGTAACTTTTGCAGAATTTAGGGGATAGTGTGCTCTTCTCTTAAAAAGAAAGAACTATTTGCACATAGTGCACACTCTTTCCCAAGGTGGCTTGCATGCACACTGCTTTACACGAGTACTAGCTTGCATATGAATGCTCCTTGGAAAAGAGTGCACATTATTCCCCAGATTCCATATATGGTGCTTTGAGTTGCACATGCAAATTTGGATGTGTGTCCAATTTGTCTGTGCTGCTTAATTGAAAAACAAGCAAATCAGAGCTGCTAATTGGGCAATAACAAGAAATTAATGGCACTCATTGGCAATAATTAGAATTTACACGAGCATCTTTGTAGGTGTATTCAATAAAGAGGTGGGTGCAAATTCTAATGCATGGATCCAAAAAGGGTGCATTCCTAAAATGTATGCATGCTTTTATAGAATTAGGAGGACCTGTACCTAATTTACGTGTTGGGATTTACCCGTTTTTTTTTTTTGTTTTTTTTGTAAATGATGGTTCTTGGTGCTAAATGCTATTCTGTAAACCATGCCTTAATCATAAGTGTGGTTTATAGAATAATGCTAAGAGCTATTTTTGGTGCCAATTTTTTAGGAGCCATTTATAAAATCTAGTCCTATGTGCAGATAGCGTGCCCTCTTTAAGAAAAATGCACATGTATATAGGTTACCCAAAGTGGGGCGACCAAATTTGTCTGTGGAGTCTGAATGCACATACAAACTACCAACCAACCAATTATTGACATTAATTAGAGTTGATTGGCACTTAACTGTCACTAATTTAGATTTGTGCAAGCATTTGCTTATGCACTATTCTATAACGTTGCATGCCCAAAATGTCTCATATACAACCCAAAAAGGAGGTGTGGACATGGGAGGAGCAAGGGTGGATCAGTGGCATTCCAAATATTTAGACACAGTGTTGTAGAATACTGGGGTTACATGCCCAACTTGTGCATCAGGATTTACGCAATACACAAAAAAGCACAAAAGGGCCCCAGAACTGGAACAATGATATAGACTTTAATGGACTGGACCTGGCACGGGCCGCGTTTCAGTGCCCAACAGTGCCTGCCTCAGGGGGTCAATGTCACGTGCACGAGGACCTTGGCACACTGTCAGGCTTCTTCCCCGGGAGCACTGGTTTCGTGAGTCCTTGGACCACTACCGTGGAGCGGCAGTGGCAGGCAAGATCACCTACAAGGTAGAGATAAGACAAGACTGGACCGGAACTCCGGACTGGAGTTCTACACTGGAACACTCGGAACTGGAACGCACCGGACAGGTGCGCACTGGAGTGGGGCCCGCTGGACTGGACACACTGGAGTGGCCCTACTGGACAGGAACATACAGGAGTGAAACCCGCTGGACTGGAACACACTGGAGCGGAACTGGAACACCCTGGACCTAGGCTTCACCTACACTTGACTGCCTTCCCCCTCGGGTTGAGCCCTCAGGTTCTGGCAGCCGGTAGGACTTACAGGAACAGCAGGAATGAAGATCCAGGAGTGCCCCCTGGCACCTAGGTGAAGGCAAGGCAGACAAGCAGGAACTGTCCGGGTTCTGGCAGTCAGCAGGACTCAACACAATGACTAGTAGACTGTACCCAGGCTAATAGGAACGCTATACCCAGGCAACCAGTCATACACAGGAACATACACAGAGCAAACTCAGGAGACTTAGAAAAGCTATACACCAGCTAACAACAAAGCTGTGCCCAAGCTAACAAGTCATGCACTGGAAACATACACAGAGCAAACTCAGGAGACTTAGTAAAGCTATACACCAGCTAACAACAAAGCTGTGCCCAAGCTAACAAGTCATGCACTGGAAACAGACACAGAGCAAACTCAGAAGACTTAGTAAAGCTATACACCAGCTAACAACAAAGCTGTGCCCAAGCTAACAAGTCATACACAGGAAACAAACACAGAGAACTAGCAGAGCTAGACACAGAAGGGTAGGAAACCCATAGAGCAATAAACACAGAAGGGCTGAAACCCTACAAGCGATAAACACAGAAGGGCTGAAAACCCACAGAAGGGTAGGAGACCCACAGAGCAATAAACACAGAAGGGCTGAAACCCTACAGAGCCATAAACACAGAAGGGCTGGAAACCCACAAGCGATAAACACAGAAGGGCTGAAAACCCACAGAAGGGTAGGAGACCCACAGAGCAATAAACACAGAAGGGCTGAAACCCTACAGAGCTATAAACACAGAAGGGCTGGAAACCCACAAGCGATAAACACAGAAGGGCTGAAAACCCACAGAAGGGTAGGAGACCCACAGAGCAAATAACACAGAAGGACTGGAAGCCCACAGAACAATAAACACAGAAGGGCAGAAAACCCACAGAGCAAAAGACAAGGAAAGCAAACGGTGCTAACAGCACACTAACCTCGGGACCTAAGGCACTGCGGAGGAAATGGCAATGCAAAAGCCAGGACTGTAGTTTCCAAGTCACTAATAAAGCCCCTCAACACCAGAGCCACAGGTGCAGCAATCACCTTGCAACCAAACAGAGGCTTGACACACAAAGCAGTCATCCCATAGGAAGGAACAGCGGGAGCCATCTTGGATACTAGCAAGCAGGAGGAAGCGGCAGCCATCTTGGAAGAGGCAAAGCCCACACAGGTGAGATTCAGTAGGGCAATCAGCACACAGAGCCAGAGAGAAACTAAGACAGAGACAGACACAGAGACAAGCAGAAGCCAGCACAGCCACTGACTCCCAGAAACAGGGTAAGTATGAGGGTGGTCACGGCCACAGACGTGACAGTCAATGTCAATCTCCTTCAGGGTATAAAAGGAAAGAAATGTCCAAGTGTGAGAATTGCCAAATATCAAGCAGATTACATCGGTTACTTCCAACCACTGAAGTCGTAGTCCAAACAAACTCAGCTAGGGAAGGAGTGGATAAATACATCCTGCTACAGTATGTGCAGCCCGTGTCACTCCTTTTGTGTGTGTGTGTGTGTGCTTCTTGAAGTAGAGATAGTCTTGTGTTAAGCAGAGCCTTTCAGGTAGTGCATTCCAGAGTGTGGGGGCTGCTCCAGAGAAGGCTCGCTTGTGGGTATCACATCGTGTAATGTCTTTTGGAGAGGGTGTGGTTAGGGATACTCTTTGAGAGAACCTTAATGTCCTAGTTTTAAACAACCAACCTAAACATTACACCTCACTCATGATGGTATAAACTTTTGTCATATCACTTTAGCCAGCTCTTCAGCTACACCTTTTACATGAGGTGTCTCCCTGCTATAGCCCTGTGGTAGATCTACTATTGCTATCTCTAGCTCCTGGTGGGGTACATGGGCTTTGTTGTCCTATTTCTCCTCACCTAGGTATGTCAATGTATATCTCCTCCTTCATTTGTTCCTGTGACTGCTGCTGTAGTGGCTCCCCATTCAGGCTGGACCCCAGGGTTGGTGCCTCTGGAACCTTCCATAGAACCGTCTCCTCTACCAATTCTCTTAATTGAGGGTTCTCCTTCCCCTGAAGTAGCCCCATATCCCATATCCTCCATCAGCACAGACTCATCTCCTGCCTCCTCCTATTGTTACGGCACATCCTGCTGTCTCTGTGCAGCTTCTTCCTCCTTCTCCCCTTCTGATCTTTCCAGCTCTTCGCTCTCCTCTTTGTCCTCTTTCTCCTCCTCCTCTTTTTCCTGCCCTTCTGGTCTTTCTAGCTCCTCACCCTCTGTGTCCTCCTTCTCCCCTTCTGGGCTTTCCAATTCCTTGCTCTCCTCTGTGTCCTCCTCTTCCCATTATGGGCTTTCCAGATCCTCACCCTCCTTTGTGTCCTCCTCCTTCTCCTTTTCAGGGCTTTCAAGATTCTTGCCCTCCTTGACCTCTTCCTCCTACTTCTCATCCTCCTATTGACCTTGTACCTCCTGCCTGGCTCTATTACATGTCAGAGAGATACCTGTGTATGAGCAAGGAGCGCGTGTTAGTTTCACCCATTATACATGGATATTAGTCTATATTTTCTCAGTCTCCACCTGCTGGCAGGCATAGGCATCTGAACAGGGGGAATCACAAGTGCCATGGCACCCCTAAAATGATAGGTGCTAGACCCACTGACTTCCCAGGACTGTGGTAGTAAATAAATAGCCAAGACATATGGGACTGCTGGTCTCTATGCATTGCTTTTTCCTCTGCCAGTCTTACCCCTCTGAAAGAGGAAGTTGATATAAGAGGGTGCAGAACTGGTAGTGGAAACAGTGGCACATAGAGAGTAGCTGCCTCAAACTCCTTTACTATCTGTTTACTACCGTGGTCCCAGTGGAAGTGGCAGCAGGAGAAAATGAATAAAAGATGCTATATGTTGGGAGGCAGATGGGATAGGAAAGAGAGAGTAGTAACACTAGATGGGGGAGAGAGAGAAAATGGGGCAATACTGGATGAGATGGGGAGAGAGAGCGAGAGAGAGAATATTTAATGGTAGGCTGAGTGAAAGATAGGGGCAATGCTGATTGATTGATTGGTGTGAGAGAGAGAGAGAATAGAAAATGCAATTCTGGATAGGGGGAGAGAGAAACAGATGGAATGATATTTATAGGATGGGTGAGGGAGATAGAGAGACAGGGCAATGCCATAAGGAGGGAGATAGGGACAATGCTGCTTAGAAAAGAGCAAAAGACATGGCAATGTTGCATGGTGTGGGAGGAAGAGAGAGAGAGAGACAGGGGAAATACTGGAGAATAAGAGGTATGCAAATGGGAAAGCTAGGGTGAAGGGAAGAAATGGAAAACTGTAGGTGGAGTGAAAGAAAGAGATGTAAAGCTGTAGGCAGAAGCAATAAATAGAGGGAGAGTAACAACTAGATAAAAATGAAAGAAATCTGAGTGGACAGATACAAATAAAAATGGAAGAAAGCTGAAAGGAACAGATCAATGTTTGAGCTGGATATAGTGGAAGAGGTTAAGAAGACAGAAGGAATGTGAAAAATGACAAATGAGCAGGAGACCCTTGGGAAAAAGAGTTAAAAGAAGACAGAAAAGGAGTAACCGGAAACAGGGGCATACACAATTAGAAAAAATAAGTGACCAGACAACAAAGGAACAAAAAAAGAATTTCATTTCTAATTTAAGATGAAGCAATGGGGTAGCTATATTAGTTCACATTAAAGGTTAACAAATAAAAATAAAATGGCCTAGTGGTTAGGGTGGTGTACTTTGGTTCTGGACAACTGAGGAACTGAGTTCAATTCCCAGCACAGGCAGCTCCTTGTGACTCTGGGCAAGTCACTTAACCCTCCATTGCCCACTGCATTGAGCCTGCCATGAGTGGGAAAGCACAGGGTACAAATGTAACAAAAGTAAATAAAAAACCTTTTTATTAGATGAAATACCTTTTTATTAGACAAAATACATTTTTGACTAGCTTGTGGAGGCCAAAACCTCCTTCCTCAAGTTTGGGCAATATACTGCTGTTATGGTACACTGCCCTGACCTAATAAAGGAGGTTTTCGCCTCTGAAAGCTAAGTCAAAAAGTTTATTGTTAGTCCAATATTTTCTGGGGGTTTTTTGTTTTGTTTTATTGTATTTGTTAATTTTTAATTTTATTGTGATATGTCTGTTTTTGAAATTTACATCTGCTAGCTTCGACACAGCACAAGGAGACACACATCATTGTTTCTATTTCTCTGGTAGTTACTTAGGGGCTGATATTCAGACCACGTGAGTTAGTCCAGCTAACTCCTGCATTTGTCGCTGAGCCTGGATATTCAATGCTGGACCATTTATGGTAACCGGCATTGAATGTTTGGTTTATTTTTGACTGGTTTAAAGGTAACCAGCTAAATCAATATTCAGACTTAGTAGGTTATTTTTAAACCAGCCAAAGATATCCCTCCTTTTCATGCGGCCAAATATGGCTGCTAAACTGGCTTTAAAAATAGGTGGATAGCTGGTTATATCGGGCAGTATAACTGGCTATCCTAGCTGTTAACTGGGGAGATTCAGCAAGGTATAGCTGTTTATCCCCTGCTGAATATCGGCAGATAGCCGGTTAAGCGCTATTTAACCAATCAGCATCCATTGTGGCTGGTTAAATAGTGCTGAATATTGAGGGGGGGGGGGTTAGTCTGTACTTGGTGGGTGTCTATCTGTATTCTGTACGTGTAAAAGACACCAGGTATTCATTCCAAGATGGCGCTTTGAACACACGCACCTGAGTTAGCTCCAAGTGGCTGCTGCAGATTGTTGTTTCTTCCGGGCCCCTCGACTCATCGATATCGATGGGGAAGCGAAGGGGGAAGGTAAAGGAGCTCCCCTCGACTCCTGGACCATTGTCGGGGTTGAAACAATCCACTCTTCAATTTCCCACGGTGCAACCGGGTCCTCTGTGTACATCGACTCCCTCTGTAAACGCCGACGCATTGACGTCAATGGGAAGCGGAGACAGGGCTTCCCTGAGCCCCGAGGAACGCAGGGCTCCACCACAGCCGGGGAGTGCATTATTCACAACAGCCCAAGCAAAAACGGACACCGGAGTGGTGAATCCGCAACTGTTAGAGAGGAGGACTGCGGAGAATCGGAACGGAACCCAGGATCAGGCGTTTTCGGCCGATTTGGCCTTAAAGGTATTACCACAGAATATTGTGACTAAGCTTTCTCGTACTGAGCTCCCGCCTCACACCCCGTTACCAACAGGTGGAATAATTAAACCCTCAATGCTTGATTCACTGTGGGATATGGTATATAACACTCACTCCTCCATGCAAAAAATGTTGCAAGAAAATTCTAACGATATTAGAACTCTTTCGGACGCCGTGCTGATACAGGCACAAGTGACTGCGCAGCAGTCCTGTAAGATTGAGAGAGTGGATACTAAAATTCAAGAAATGGAGACTGTTGAATCTGCTTTGGTTAAAGACAATAATTTCTTGCACAAACGTTTGGAATACTTAGAAAATCAGGCTCGTAGACTTAACCTTTGGTTCCTTAATTTCCCCAAATCTCCCTTAATTTCCCCAATGGAGATGGTGAGAAAATATATGATTGATATTCTAGGAATGGACAAAGACTCATTGCCTCCCATAACTCGGGCCTATTACATCTGGAATATTAGGGGGACAGTAGGAGATCCCACTATATGAGGGACGGGTGCAGAAATGAATCTTCCTTCCTTCCTGGAAAGTTCTTTGGAAGTAATTACCCACAGGACGACTATGCTGGTCATTTTTGTGCTGGAACCAGACCGGAATGCAGTATTAAGGCTTTCCCTGAGACATTTAGAAAGATTGGTTATGGGTTCCAAGGTCAGAATTTTTCCTGATTTATCTAGGCCAACGCAAATGAGATGCATAGCCTTTTTGGAACTGCGACCCAGAGTCGAGGCCATTAAAACAAATTTTGTATTACGTTTCCCTTGTATTTGTAATGTAATGCTTGAAGGTAAACAGTATCAATTTGTGGACCCTAAACAGCTTAAAGATTTCTTAGATGCTAGAGTTGAAGTGACTGTTGTATGCCCTCCTACATAACAGGCTGGAGTCTGAACACAGAGGTAGCAATTGTGTAATAATTCTATATTCCTGTTAAATGTTTCCTATCGTGGAATCAAATTCTTTTTCTTTAAGTGTGGACGGAAAAAAAATGCTCTTATTGTTTCCTTATTTGTTGAATGAAATGTTTTTCTGTTTATGGAATTGAATGTGAATTGCATGATCACATTGTATTGTGTATTTGAAAATACTAAAATAAATAAATAAATAAAAGTCACCAGGTATTCTGTTTGCAAGAATGTATGTGTAGAATTGATCTGTATAATCTAGTATGTTTAGTTTTCCAATAGGTGAATTGATCCACTGCCCACTTAGATCAATGGGGAATGGGAGCAATGGGTTGGGGGGTGGAGCAGAAGGAGAGATAAATGGTTGACAGGTGACCCTGGAAACAGATTTAGGAGAGGACAAAGGAAAGCTGTATGTGAAGAATGAATGGAAGAAAACTTATATTAAAATCAGTGATATTATCTTGAGGTTGGAGCTGAGAGTGGGGTCTGGGTTGGAGCTGGGGTAGTATTGTGGTTGAAACTTGGGTCACCCCCACCCCCAAACAAAAAGGCATTCCACTGCTCCTGCTAGCAGAAGAGTATAACCCAACTGTATGGACTAGTCTGGGGGAGGGGCAATAGAGAATAGATGCTCCCTCCACATATAACAGGCACATAAACCTCCATTTATTTTAGCACAGGCTCTATGTCTGCAAATTGAATTCTAAATTACTAGTGGAGCTCAAGATCTTCTGACCTGGTTGCATAGGCGGTCGGGTGGCCCAACTGTTTGGGGAGGCTAAAGGGGGCGGTGTTAGGGGTGGGGCCATGGGCGGGGCTTACATCCATAATTGTCTGACAACATAGAAAAAAAATAAGTAAAAAATAAGTCACAATATCTTTTATTAAATTTAGATATTAAATATGTATCTCTCTCCATCCTTCCACCCATTACCCTCTCCCAATCCTTCCGTCCATTGTCTCCCTCTATCTCCCCTTCCTTCTAGACAGTTCTCTCTCTTGACCCTTTTCCATTCAGCATGTCCTCTCTCACACCATCGTTCCAGTGTCTTTCTTCTTTCCCTCCCTACCAGTGTCTTCCCTCATTCTGCCCCCTCCTTCCAGCATTTTTCCTCTTTCTCCCTCCTTTCATCCAGCCAGCATTTCTCAGTCTGACAGCTAGGGTCTCCCCCAGTTTCTCCCCAGCAGCTTCTCTCTCTCTCCTGCCCATGTCCCCTCTTTCTCTCCCCATCTCTTTCTGGCTCTCCCCTGCTTTTTTCCATGTCCCTGGCTCTCCCCCTTATACGGGGCGCCTATGCCTCTCTCTTTCACACACACACACTCTGTCAGTCAACCCCCCCCCCACCCTCCCACCCCCAGCACATTAGCAGTAAAGGTGAGGCATCGGAGCATCTTTTCCATGGCCCCTCTTTCTCTCCCCATCTCTCTCTGGCTCTCCCCTGTTCTTTTCCATGGCCCCTCTTTCTCTCCCCATCTCTTTCTGGCTCTCCCCTGCTTTTTTCCATGTCCCTGGCTCTCCCCTGCTCTTTTCCATGGACCCTCTTTCTCTCCCCATCTCTTTCTGGCTCTCCCCTGCTTTTTCCATGTCCCTGGCTCTCCCCTGTTCTTTTCCATGGCCCTTCTTTCTCTCCCCATCTCTTTCTGGCTCTCCCCTGCTTTTTCCATGTCCCTGGCTCTCCCCTGCTCTTTTCCATGGCCCCTCTTTCTCTCCCCATCTCTTTCTGGCTCTCCCCTGCTTTTTTTCCATGTCCCTGGCTCTCCCCCTTATACGGGGCGCCTATGCCTCTCTCTTTCACACACACACACTCTGTCAGTCAACCCCCCCACCCTCCCACCCCCAGCACATTAGCAGTAAAGGTGAGGCATCGGAGCATCTTTTCCATGGCCCCTCTTTCTCTCCCCATCTCTCTCTGGCTCTCCCCTGTTCTTTTCCATGGCCCCTCTTTCTCTCCCCTCTCTTTCTGGCTCTCCCCTGCTTTTTTCCATGTCCCTGGCTCTCCCCTGCTCTTTTCCATGGCCCCTCTTTCTCTCCCCATCTCTTTCTGGCTCTCCCCTGCTTTTTCCATGTCCCTGGCTCTCCCCTGTTCGTTTTCATGGCCCTTCTTTCTCTCCCCATCTCTTTCTGGCTCTCCCCTGCTTTTTTCCATGTCCCTGGCTCTCCCCCCTGCTCTTTTCCATGGCCCCTCTTTCTCTTCCTATCGCTCTCTGGCTCTCTACTGCTCTTGTCCATGTCCCCTGGCTCACCCCTGCTCTTCCTCTCTCTCCTCCTACCATTTCCCGCCAGTGACCACGTTCTCTTCGCTCCCTCCGGCCGGGCCTCTTTACAGGAGCGTTGACAGAAGAAGAAAAAGAAGCGCGGGGCCGCAGCAGCCTTCAGACATGCGCTGACGGCTCTGCCGGTCCTCTGCCCCCGGAACGGGAAATTGACGTCACGGGGCAGAGACCGGTAGAGCCGTCAGCGCATGTCTGAAGGCTGCTGCGGCCCTGCGCTTCTTTTTTTTCTTATGTTATGCTGGCTGATCGTAGTCTCGTTCCTGGCTGCAGGCTGCCGCTGCGCTGCTCAACAGAAGCGGCGGCAGCAGAAGATTTTGAGTCGGGAGTCGTCTCGGGCTGAATTTAGAGAAGGAGGTAGGCGGGGCCACGGGGAAGGTCACAGCTGGGCTGGGGAGGCTTAGCCTCCCCTAGCCTCTTATACGGGGCGCCTATGCCTGGTTGTTTCAGTTCTGATTTGTATCATACCATAGAGCCCACCACACCATATAGCCCACAAACCTTTTTGTTAGGAAATAAAGAAAAGTAAGAAGAAAAGAAATCCACTGTAGTTTTTGGATTGGATTGGATTTATTACTTACAACCCGCCCTTGTCCAGAATCAGCTGGAAAAATAAGGGAAAAAGAGGTTATCCTTCATAAATTACAAGAGATAGCAGAAAAGGGAAAACAAATGACAATATTTGGAAAGGATAAATGGATGCTGCCTATGAGCTAAGAAGCTTCATAGCTATCCCACACCTAATCATGACAGGTTAGAAGATAACAATGAAATTGCAGCCAAATTAATTTGTCAATTACCTTTTGTGAGACCTTGCTGCCAAAATAGATGAGTCTTTCACTTCTGTCTAGGAATAATATTGGAACAGCAAATCATGGAACTAAGCAACTAAAAATAAAAAATGTAATAGGTTGGGAAGTGACTAAAGGGGGTGGGGGTGACATCTGGGCTAAACTTGCACTTCAACCACCTAAGTAATTTATCCTGTGTCACTTACCTATTTTTCTGAGTGCAATGTTGTGGGTTTCCATTCTTTTTTTTCCAGCTATTGGCAGGGTGTTTTCATTATATTTTACATCAGTGAAAACAATGCTTTATTTTGAAACTAAAGTTGCCCCATTGAATATCCACTGCTTCCTTGAAATTATATTTATACAGTGGGCCGAATAGTCATCCGGCGGCGGGCAGTGCATTTGTTGTCTGCTGCTGCCATTTAACCCAGATATTTAATGAATAAATTTGCAATAAACCTACAGCAAGCATTCAAAATGACCCCTCCTGGAACGCGCATATGTTTGGAGTCATTTTTTCCACTGATCAACTGCAGCATCAATGATACCCTGACTCAGGTTAGCCCACACCTCTGCCACACGCTGTTGCATTAACACACTGCTACATAAAATCCTAAAGCCTATAATCAACTGTGTTAAAATCTAGATGGTTAGGGGGCCACAAGTCTAGCGAAATGAAATTCAGTCATTCTCTGTAGCAGCTGAATGGTTTCACGAGTACCATGAGCAGGTGCATTGTTTTGCTGAAATACTTAAACATTGACAGCAATATGCCTAATAACCGATACCAGTTGCTGTGGTAGAAAAATGTCACAATAGTACTTTTCATGAATCTTTGCACTGGGTTCACAAAGAAAAGCTCTGTGCATCCCACTTTGGACACTCCAGTGGAGACCATGACTGATTTTCTGAAAGTTGAGCAAGTATGCAGAAGACAATCAGTAGTAATATTTTGCTTCTTCACTGCAGTTTGTGCATAAAGTCTATCATTTTGGGTATTGATAGGTGACTCAACGATGAACATTTTCTCATCTGTAAACCAAATGAAATCGACAGCATGTGGGGGAACTTGCAAGGAAGTTGTCATATGAGCAATGTGGTTGTTCTCAGCGGTTGCACTTGCTTCCACTTAAGGTCACTGTAGATGATTTGAAACACTGTTGACTGACAAATGTGGTTGCTTGACTAATTTGATGAATAGATTTGTGAGTTTTAGGAGCATCCTCTTGACTCAGCACAAGTTCAACTATTGTGATGTTTTTCAGTGTGAACTAATCAGGCACTGCCACTTCCCGACTTGAAATCAGTTGAGCCCGTTTCTCACAATTTCTTCACAACATATTCTACACTTAACCTCTTACACCTCTTTTCTGGAAACTCTTGCACCAGTCTATGAGAACCATAACTTTTCTCCACATACACATTTTTAATAAGGATTAGATCCTCCTGACTAAAATCATGGTAACTATTTATGTTTAAAGCAAAATGGCATCTGCTTGTATCATGATGAAAATCACTAGGTCACTAGGTAGTGGGGATGTCATTTTGGTGAGGTAGCTGGCATGAGTATAGTTTTATTGCAAACGTATTCAAAATTACATCTCTCAAATTTTATTGAAATAGGTCACATTTTTACTGAGATATGCAGAAAATAGGCTTTGTATAGTTTTTTTTGAAACACAGTAACTATGTATATATATATTCCCCATTGGCATTTGTATGCACTTGGATTTGATATGTACATATCCCAGCTTTGTAAAATGGAGACTTACCCCCCCCCCCCCCCCTGTTTATTAAGCCACTCTAGCAGCTGTTGGTGTGGTAATGCCGACACATCCCATTCACTTTGAATGGGGGGTGTTGGCATTGCCACATGGCTTAGTAAACGGGGGGGGGGGGGGGGGGGTAGACATTTATGTAAGATAAACATTTAAGTGCTGGTTTATGTATTTATCTGATTAGGGCTTGTAAAATAACACTTCCCAATGCATTTTTAAAGAAAATTCTCTTCTGTGAACTGACCTAGTATTAATAACATATAATAACTTCCCAAAATATAGTTTGGTAGCTTAATAACCAACATTTTACGTGGATCATAATACAGATTATTAAATGTAGAATTAGAAAGAATCCTTTTTTAAAAAACAAGTTGAACTTGTCTGATACTAATGTTGGAAAAGGTTGTTTTAAGAGCTGAAATGAATTATTCACACATTTTCTTCATGTCAGAAAAGTTTTTAGTGCATTTTGTGGATGAGTCACTCCTTTAACCTCTCTTTTGTATATTTAAAAATAGCATATTTACAAAAAAAAACAATCTATTTCTAGGATGATGCCTCCTTAGAGAATACTAAACAGCAATCTCATTTCTAATACTTTTCAACAGACGGTGAATCTTTATGCTTTATAATTAGGTTTCCTTAAGGATGCACTTAATTTTATGTTCAAAACATTTTTTAAAATAGTTATTGGGGCCCCTTTTACAAAGTAGTGGTAAGCCCAATGTGGACTTTCTGCTCGCTAAAAAGGAAGTACCGCCGGGCTACTGCAGAAGCCTGGTGGTACTTCCCATCCCCAACGAGCTGTCATATCTAGCACTACAAAAATATATTTATTTTTGTAGCGCCGATGTGTACCTGTTGGTAATTGGGCAGTGCCATGCTGCCCAGTTATCACCAAGTTAGTGCAGGAGCCCTTATAGCCCTTACAGCCTTACTCTCCCCAAAATGGCAATGTGACTTTACTTGCCGCACAGCCATTTCGTGCCAAAAAGAAAGACCTACCCATTTACCCACTGCAGTAAAAGGCAGCCTTGACATGCATCAAAAACACACACCAATGTCAGCACAGGCCCCCTTTTGCTGCAGTTTGGTAAAAGGGGCTTTTGGGTCTATACCTAAGCATGGCAGTAAGTGTTCAAGCAAAATGCTGGTCATCGCAAATGAAACTGGCTGTTCAGCACCAGTATATGGATACCAATCGACACTAAATATCTGTTTTTAATGCCAACCCAGAGGTGCTTTCCTGTTATTGGTGATATTCAGGTCGTTAAAATAATTTTTTGCTGTTAAGTTATTGGTTTTCATATGGCCGCTAACTGGATCATCTGCTGCTCTGCCCAAGATCTGCTCATGGACTGCCCCAGTACTGTCTGGATAGAGGCAAGATGGTCAGAGGACATATTCCACAAAACTATCTGCTTAGTGCTTCTGAAAATCATCTTAATAGCATTTATCCAGTTAGCAGCACCTGTTTATCAAATAAGTGCTTTTAAAAATTGGCTCCATTGCATGTTATACCCGTTCCATAGTGGTTTTATCAATTGAAACATTACAGGAAAAAACTTCATACCATATAGCTAAAGTATCTAGTGTAAAGCATTCTTTTTGACAAAAGTACATTAATTTTGTTAAACGGCTATAAACAATTTACCAGACTTTGCATATTTACTATCATATTGCTACTACTTCTGATATGGGTTTTTCTAGTTATATTTATTTATTTGTTGCATTTGTATCGCATATAGCAACACGCATCCTTTCTTTCAGATAATTATCAAGAATAAAGCATGTGGATTAAAACTTCCACTACACCTTTCTATTTGTGTGATGGTCAAAAGGGAATAAAATACTAGGGGATGTGCATGGTCAAGATATTTTGTTTGTTTTTGACATTTTCCTAAATTTTCCTAATGTTTGGTTTGGTTTTTGGAATCATTTCACACATTAGTTTTCCTCCATGAATATGTACATTAGAACATTTTGTAATGAATGAATACTGATTGTACCATAGTAACATAGTAGATGACGGCAGAAAAAGACCTGCATGGTCCATCCAGTCTGCCCAAGACAAACTCATATGTGTATACCTTACCTTGAATTTGTACCTGTCCTTTTCAGGGCACAGACCATATAAGTCTTCCCAGCAGTATTTCCCGCCTCCCAACCACCAGTCCCGCCTCCCATCACCGGCTCTGGTACAGACCGTATAAGTCTGCCCTCCCCTATCCTCGCCTCCCAACCACCACCCCCTCTTCCCCCTCTTCCCCCCAACTGCACAAGTGTAATCCAGTCTGCCCAAGACAAACTCATATGTGTATACCTTACCTTGAATTTGTACCTGTCCTTTTCAGGGCACAGACCATATAAGTCTGCCCAGCAGTATTTCCCGCCTCCCAACCACCAGTCCCACCTCCCATCACCGGCTCTGGTACAGACCGTATAAGTCTGCCCTCCCCTATCCTTGCCTCCCAACCACCACCACATTACCAATGTTAATGTGAAGGTTTACCCTTGATTTTCTATGCACTAAAATCTTTAAGGCATCTAAATGAACAAAATATTCAACAACAAATGTACATCTCTATAAAATAGTATACAGTATACATATTTGTAAATATCAAGCAAATATGCTAACTTTCTCCCCCAACCTAGATACCTTTCCCAGGAACACCTCACATTAACTGTGCTCAAGAACTCTTGCTTTGGAAGACTATGCATGCTTTTAATAGGGCAAGAGAACTGCAAATTGCAGAAAAGATATTTACCAGGATAAATGGCTTTGAAAATTGTTCTTTAAATGTCCCTATTGTAAAAGACTGAGGCTACCTCTGCCCCAGGTACAGTAAATATCACTTCTGCAGCATCTTCAGCCCCAGCAAGGCAGAGGAATAGCAGCCAGGATCAGCTAATGTAGAGCATTAACACTGAGCTAGGGCACCAGTTCTATAAGCTCCCTCCCCTTATTCTATAACATGAGAACCTAAAGATGTGTACCATGAGGTGAATTCTATATTTGGCGCTGAAAAAAAGTGCTATTCTATAAGCCCAGTTCATAGAATAGCGCTTATGAGGGGCATAATCGAAAGAGGCGCCCACGTTTTCCCAAGGACGTCCTCGGAGGACGTCCCGGCGAAGGGGCGGGTAAACCCGTATTATCGAAACAAGATGGGCGTCAATCTTTTGTTTCAATAATACGGTCGGGGACGCCCAAATCACAAAATTTAGGTTGACCTTACAGATGGTCGTCCTTAGAGAAGGTCGTCCCCAATTTTTGGCGATAATAGAAACCAAGGACGCCCATCTCAGAAATGACCAAATGCAAGCCATTTGGTCGAGGGAGGAGCCAGCATTTGTTGTGCACTGGTCCCCCTGACATGCCAAGACACCAACCGGGCACCCTAGGGGGCACTGCAGTGGACTTCAGAAATTGCTCCCAGGTGCATAGCTCCCTTACCTTGTGTGGTGAGCCCCCCAATCCTCCCAAAAACCCACTATCATAGCCCTAAGGGGTGAAGGGGGCACCTACATGTGAGTACAGTGGGTTTCTGATGGGTTTTGAAGGGCTCACAATTACCACCACCACAAGTGTAACAGGTAGGGGGGATGGGCCTGAGTCCGCCTGCCTGAAGTGCACTGCATCCACTAAAACTGCTCCAGGGACCTGCATACTGCTGTCAGGGAGCTGGGTATGACATTTGAGGCTGGCACAGAGGCTAGCACAAAATATTTAAAAATGTTTTTTTTAGGGTGGAAGGAGGTTAGTGACCACTGGGGGAGTAAGGGGAGGTCATCCCCAATTCCCTCCGGTGGTCATCTGGTCAGTTCGGGCACCTTTTTGAGGCTTGGTCGTAAGAAAAAATGGACCAAGTAAAGTCGCTCAAGTGCTCGTCGGGGACGCCCTTCTTTTTTCCATTATCGGTCGAGGATGCCCATGTGTTAGGCCTTCGCTATGCTTCCGACACACCCCCTTGAACTTTGGTCGCCCCGGTGATGGAAAGCAGTTGAGGATGCCCAAAATCGGCTTTCGATTTTGCCGATTTGGGTGACCCTGTCAGAAGGACTCCCATCTCCCGATTTGTGTTGAAAGATGGGCGCCCTTCTCTTTCAAAAATAAGCCTGATAGTAGCATAGTAAATAATGGCAGATAAAGATCTGATTGGTCCATCCAGTCTGCCCAACAGTCACACTCATTATCAATTCATGATTAAATCAACAATGAATGTGATATGATATACTTTATCATGACTCTTTCTTTGGCATTTCTGGGATATAGGCTACCTGGCTCTGTCCTTATGTTCCACCTACTGAAGTTGGTGTCAGAGCTCGCTCCAGCCTATCCAAATCCATCTGCAGCACTATCCTAGGTTCCAGCTACTAAAGTTACCATTGAAGCCCATTCCAGCCTATCCTAAACTGGATTGCCATATACAGACATAGACCTACAAAGTCTGCCTTGCACTGGCCTTAGTTCTTCACAGCTGGAGTAGCTGGCCATGTGTCACTCACACATCCACCACATCCACAGCTCCACACTTGAAGCTTACACCCGGGAATCACACCTAACTTTTTGTGTGGCCATTTGCACCAACTGAAACATGGTGTAAATATACACACATAAACTAGACATGTATTCCCCTTATTCTTTAGCAATGTGCATAAATGCTAGGAACACCCCCGTTCCACCCATGACCCTCCCATTTTCATACCTCAGTTTTTACTTGCGTGTAAAATTCCAATTAAATCTAATTAGTGGCAATAATTGTTTGTTAAGAAGCCAGTCATTGGTGATAATTTGTTCATTATTTAAATAAATTGCATGCACAAATTGGGCATGTGCCCAAATTTGTGGATGCAATTTTTGTCAACTTTTATAGAATTAGTGGGCAAGTGCACACTCAGATTATAGAATACTAGCACTTATGCACATGAATGTTACAGGTAAGTGCAAGTTGGGTGCCAAGTGATATTCTGTAATCTTAGTGCACAACTCGCATAGAAAGCAAATGCAAGAGTTGTATTTGCTTTCTATGCAAGTTGTGCACTAAGATTACAGAATTGTTTGTTTATTTGTTTTCCATGAGCAGGAAATGGGTGAAGCATGGCCATTTCCCACAATTAGATACACATTTCATAGAATAGTGTCATTTGCATGTCAAAGTACAGCATTTAAGTACACACATGTACACCTGCCATAGACAGGACATGCCTTAGGAGGAAAGTTGTCAATAATGGTTACCATTAAGATGTTTTCTTTTCCTGTTAGCCCTAGTTATCAGTAACCAGGTCTCATTGCATAAAATGGAATGAGTGCTAAAATTGCATGCAAAAAAAGGGGTGGGTATGACCAATGCAATAGTCCATGATAAAAGTGGAAGTCTTTGATGTATAGAGAAAAATTGCATTGGCTCCTATTAAAAGATCGAACTGCATTCAAAATCTGCACCTTAACTCATAAAATCATTCATGGAGAGGCCCCATCATATATGTCTGACCTAATTGACTTACCAACACAAAATACCAAAAGTTCATCACGTACTTTCCTAAACCTCCACTACCCCAATTGCAGAGGTCTTAAATACAAATCAATACATGCATCTAGCTTCGCCTACCTCTGCACACAATTATGGAATAAACTACCGAATACTATAAAAACTACGACCGACTTGACAACCTTCCGGAAGTTACTGAAGACGTACCTGTTCAAAGAGACTTGCAAAAAGAATCCTCCTTAATGACTTGTTTCCTAATCTATATCAGAACCAACCAATATTGATCCCTTCTGATTTGATTATTTTATCATATTATCATTATTGAACATTACATTTTTCCTACTCTCACTTGTATGTTATGTATTATCATTTTATTTACCCTACCTACCTGTTATTCTTGTACATTAATTGTAATAATATGCTGAACCTCTTACTCTGTTAATGGTGATGCCATTGCTATATAATGTAAGCCACATTGAGCCTGCAAATAGGTGGGGAAAATGTGGGATACAAATGCAAATAAATAAATACACGAGTGTGTTTCAGATTCTGTTGAGTCCACCTTCAAGCAAATGTTTGCTGCATTCTATTGATGAGTTGTCTTCAAGCATGCGCTAGTGTATATGTTACTTAAAGATTTGTGCTTTTATCTAGGACTATCACATTGATCATTCCCACCCCCTTTTTGCTCGCTTTGTTTCTCGTGGGAGTGTTTGGTTTACCTTTTTTTGTTGGATTTTGTTGCTAAAATAGCATGTAGTAGTGGTAAAATAACACATCTTAATTGTAGCCTATGCTGATAACTATGCCCCTAAATGTGGGTGTATAAAACCTGAGTTACACTAGCATTCTATAACAGACTTTGGGCACCCAGATCCTGTTATAGAATTTGCACTTGTACCCAGTATTTCAAGACCTAACATTTGGTGTACTTTAAAGAATTGATCAATAAGGGGCCCTTTTACTAAGCAGCGGTACGGCTAATGTGCGGATAGCACAGGCCAAATCAACACTACTGCTGGGGTAGAGCAGGAACTCGGTGGTAATTTCAAAGTTGGCGCATGCTGTTTACCACGGTAGAAAATATTTTTCTATGTTCTACTATGGGGGCATTTCCAGCGGTATATGGCAGTATAGCCATGTTGGCATGCGCTGCATGATTACCATGTGAGCCTTTATTGCTAGGTCACTGGATGGCGGTAAGGGCTCAGGCAGTAAACAGCCATGTGCTACTTTGAATTTACTGCCCATAAAAAAGCCTCTTTTCTCAGCTGTAGTAAAAAAAATAGCCCACGGCGTGCCAATTTCACAAGTCCAAACTACCGCAGGCCACTTTTTACCGCTGCTTAGTAAAAGGCCCCTAAATGCTTTTCAACTCTGTGATGATTTTGATAAACGCGACTATTGAATGTAAAAAGATTAATAAATAAATACTGTCCAGTTATACTACATTTACATACTATTTTAGTGGTCATCAAAAGCTGAAAATCATATGGCAAAAAGTGTTTGTTTTAACCAATCATATGTTGCTTAGTGCCTCTTATTGTTTGGTCTACTAGTGCATGGCAACATTTCTTAGCTTTGTTCCTTTATTCTACTCCCATTAAACATGTCTATACCAATAAACTAATGTCCCACTGGTCATGTTTGTATCCAACGCTTGAAAAGTGGTAGGAAATTCATCTGCTGCTATGATCAGTTTGTGCCACTGTGCATTCTTAAGAGAGCTGATAAAGCACTTGCTGTAAAGCTAATTGTTGCAACTTACTATCCCAGTGGTAAATAAGTATTTATCACATTAATTTCTCAGAATCAAATCATTTCTTCGCCATTTTTAGAATATATTACATTTTTTAGTTTATATTATTGCACATCTAAAAAAAAATGAAACACCTGCTTTATGGCAGATGAAGGGAAGTGTGTAGTGCTGACTTTTGCCTCTTCAAAAGTTTCTGACGAAAACAATTGCATGCAGATGTTTTCCTTCTGAAAAAAAAGATGCAATCTTGAATAATAGTGCAAAATATAGCAAACTTCATTTTAGAGAACATCTGTAAAACTTAATCTCAAAAGAAGTAGCATGAAAAAAAATCATAAGTTATCACAATGAAATGAAGGGTGAAAGGACGAGAAGAGACCTAAACAGATTGGTAGAGACCTTATTTTAAATATTAAACTGTTGATCATCAAACTGGACCACAGCTAGAGAGACCTGAGGAACATGATCAAAAGAGAAAGGAAGGATGAGCTTTCAGCTAGGATCTGAAAATAAAGTGGGATATTTTTCCATGCGGCCACACTGCTGGGATCTTCAGGGCTCTTTTTTTGTCTACAGTTGTTTCTTTTTTTTTTTTTTTTTTTCTTTTTTACATTATTCGGGAATCTTTAGCAGCCCTTATTCAAACATTTGCAATTAATACCTATCTTTACCGTGACCACCCTCAGCTCATAAATTACACAGATCCTACATCCCCTGGTCTGAATTCCTTAAATTTACGCTTTAATACAACAGCATATTGGTTGCTTAAGGATAAGTTCAGCTGAATCTCCTTAAATCCAAAGCCAAACTGATGTAATAAAGTGGGGAGGGACTGAGCACAAAGTTTAGTGTGGGGCTCTGAGCACAATTTTTCTATGTTTTTATGGCCACCTTATGCACAAGGGAAGTTTGTGTACAACAATTGTGCAAACTTCAGCTCACTGTTCATTTAGGGGCCCTTTTACTAAGCCGCGTAGACGACCAATGTGTGCCAATTTGGAAGTACCACTAGGCTACCGCATGGCCCGGATGGGAATTTAATTTTGTTCACATGTCCAGTGGGCGCACCAGAAATTTTTCGGCACACAGCACTAACTGGATGCTAATCAGCATTGTACGCACACTGATGATTATCGCCCTGTTAACATGTTGGGCCTTATCGCTAAGTCAATGGGTGGTGGCAAGGTCTCAGGCCCAAAATGGATGCGTGCCAATTTTCATTTTGCCACACGTCCATTTTTGGCAAAAAAAGAGACCTTTTTTGCAGGTGCGCTGAAAAATGAACCTGCGCGTCCAATACACACATCTACACTAGCGCAGGCTACCTTTTGGTGCACCTTAGTAAAAGGACCCCTTAAATTCCATGGCAATGAAGATGCTAACTATTAAACCCACAAGAACATAAGAATTGCCCTACTGAGTCAGACTACAAGTCTATCCCTGCTGCTTCAGTCACTGCCATGTTAATGCTCCTAGGCTAAACCTGAGAGTGCCTTAATACTGTTTTCTTATTCATCTTTTGGAGATGGTTACACTGAGTTCCACCTTGTGCTTACTTTTGTATTGGAAACTGATTTTAACCTGGTACTGCATTTATATTTCAGACATTTGAAAGACCTTTTTTTTGGGTGCTAAGATTTGTATATTCCCTGATCTATCTTGAGCTACACAAAAGAAGGTGTCAGGGCTTTTTGGTTTTGAAACCTAGGGCCCTGTTTAAAAAAGGTTAGCACACGCTAACCATGTAGATGCCCAAAATATTCCTATGGGAATCTACATGGTTAGCACATTCTAAGTTTTAGCGTGCACTAAAAACGCTGGCACGCCTTGTAAACAGGGCCTCTAAGGTATTTTCCCTTGATGTGAGTATTTTATTCAAATGCCCTTATGTTTGATTATATTTGAGGGTAATTCCTTATTATTATTATTATTATAGTTTTCATATTAACATCCACATAATGGAATAGGCAAATATCTTAAATTAGAGACAAATCAAAATAATTTCATTCAGAAGAAATTAAAGAAGAGATCATAAAGCTCATATCACAGGGAAGATAGACCTACAAAGAAATACTTGAGAGTAATTCTTACTTTTTTATTTTTTTTCAACCGTAAACAGCTCTTGGCTTTCTTATGTACTAGAGAAGTAATTGTACCACAGGGTTTAGTTTCTCAGGGTTAGGATATGTTGGTAAAACTAGCTGGAAAGAAACATTGTTATATATCTCACTTCAAGATTTGTTTACTTCCTTTTATACTTTGTGAACTTGGCCTCTCATATTGTGGTCTGAGGGTTCCTTTTCTTAAGCTGCGGTAAGCGCTAGTGCACGCTTACACAGCTTAAACTGGTTTAACTATGTGCATGCAGTAACCACATGCTAAAAAATAAGCCATTTTTTAGTGCAGTGTGTCCATTTCTGGGGAGCAGAGAGTTAGCATTTCTGTGCTACTAGTGTGTCTGTATTACCATGAGCTAATTTATTAGTGCAGGACTAGCGTGTGAGTCCTTATCACCTCTAAAATAGGTGTCAGTAAGGACTCGCCTGCTATTTTTTTGTTGTTAACGGCTGTTCGCTAATGTTGACATTAACACAGGGACATTAATAGAAAATAATTAAAAAATGGCCATTTTACTGCTGCTGTAAAAATTGCCTTACAATGTGCGAAAAATGCACATAAGGGTATGTATGCTAAGGCCATTTTATAATGCAGACCCCTAAGTGAGTAATCCTGATTTTTGGTTGTGATTTCATTATTCATTTGTATTGTAGGTGTGTAAATAAATTATTTTTTTACTTGAGTAAAAGGTAAGACAAAAAAAAGGAGGGTTAACAGTGTTCCAAGGGTAGGACATTTAACTGCATCAGGAATATTTTATTGTTTATTGGTTAAAATCTAAAACCAAAAGATCTAATTATGTACAATAGAAATCTGCACAAGCAAAAAAATTGGTTCATTTTTGCATTCTACAGAATTTTTCCCAGTTTTCAGGCTTGTGTGGTTCATTTCAAATATTCATTAAACATTTGTAATGCATAGTATAATTTGTAATGCATGCAAATTAATTATGCAAATCTTATTGTATAGATTAATGTACACTTAAATCAAATGTGTAGACTTTAGTAAGATGTGCTAATGAACTGAATGAATGCTAAAGAACACACATCCCTAACAAAACTAAGGCAAACATGCAATACTACCATCACCACAATAATATGTTCAGTATTCAAAAGCCAAACAATACAAGCAAAAGATCAAGGGGTCCTTTTACCAAAGGACAGTAAGCCTACCGCTGGCTTGGAGCACGACAAATCATCCCTACTGCCGGGCTCACCCAGCAGCCAGGTGGTAATCCCAGTTTTCCTGCATGACATTTCCAGTGCTAGAATAATACCTTTGTATTTTCTGTCACTGGGGGGGGGGGGGGGGGGGGGGGGGGGGGGGAGGGTGTGGAACTGTTAGGAGAGAGTATGTGTGAGAGAGAGTGAGTATTTGTGAGACAGTGAATGAGTATGTGTCAGAGAGTGAGTATGTGTGAGAGAGAAAGAGTGTGTGTCAGAGAGAGAGTGTGTGATTGAGAGACAGAATGTGTGTGTCTGTCTCTGTGAGTGACAGAGTGTAGTGTGTGTCCTGTGTGCCCTAATTATGCTCTCTCCCCTGCATTCATTCATATGCAGCAAACGTCCTCTGTGCCCTGCCCCCTTCATCCATCCATGTGCAGCATCTCTCCCCTGCCCCCTCCATCCATCGTGGTGCAGCAATTCTCCTCTGTCCCTTGCCCTCCCCCCCTACATGTGCATCAACTCTGCATTCTCCCCTGGCCTCTCCTCCATCCACCCATATGTAGGGCCCCCCTCCCTCCATCTCTCTCCCCTCTGAATTCCAGGTCCCCTCCCTACCTCTCTCTCTCTCTCTCTGCCTTCCGAGTTCCAGGCCCCCCCCTCCCCCCTCCCCTTTGAGTTCCAGGACCCCCCTCCCCTTTGAGTTCCAGGACAACCCCCTCCCCTTCGCGTTCCAGGACGCCCCCTCCGAGGTCCATGGCCCTCCCTCTGCTCCGACTTCCATGCCCCCGCGCCTCCCTCCCTCTCTCTCTCTGCCCTCCAAGCATGACCTGTCCTCCGGCAGCCCCTCACCTTCCTAAGTGCTGGCTGTATTTTAAAAATTCTTATCTTGGGGTGTGGTGTCCACAGTGAAGGCGAGCAGCGCTTTACACTGCCTTCGCATGTGTCTCAGCTCTGTCTCTGGTCCCGCCCTCATTTCCTGTTTCCGGAAGGGCGGGCCCAGAGACAAAGCTGAGACACTTGCGAAGGCAGTGTGAAGCGCCGCTCACCTTCACTGTGGACGCCGCACCCCAAGGTAAGAATTTTTTTAATACAGCCAGCACTTAGGAAGGCGAGGGGCTGCCGGAGAACAGGCCGTGCATGGAGAACAGAAAGAGAGAGGGAGGGAGGGAGGCCTGGGGGCTGGCAACTATACAGAGTTCCCTCGAGGGCGGGGCAATTACGAACCCTACGAACACTACACGGCTTCACTGCCACACTGCCACGGAATCAGCTTCAGAATGTTGGAGGTGCGAATTATTATATTAGATCATCAAAAACTCACAAAAATATGTAACAAAAATATACAAATGCAATAACTCCAACATTCTTATAATGCACCTATACCAATTAAAGCAACATTATGTGAGAAATCAATATATTGAATTGAATGAGTCTCAAATATGTATACACTGAACCACACCATGCTAGTTGCTCTGCTGTATAGTTTAACCAGCATACGGCAACCTAAGTGGTGTATTAAGGCCACTCTTAATCATAGATTTCATCCTTAAACCATACCAATATGTGCTTCAGTGAGTGTTTCAAAAGTGAACATAACCACTGTTATGCCAAATATTAAATTATATTCCAATAAAACATATAGGGGTTGATATTTAAAGCAATTTAACCGGCCAAAAATGGCTCCTGTCTGGTTAAATCACATGTTTGGGGCTAACCGATCATTTTCAGTGGCACTTAACCGGTTAGTGCTGCTGAAAATGACTTGTCAGCACTTAAGGCAAACCAGTCATTTTGGGGGTGTTCCGGGGGTGAAGTTGGCACTTGGCCAGTTAAGTGCCGATATTCAGCACTTAACTGGTCAAGGTCATTGCATAAATAGGACCGCATAAAAGTGAGTCCTATCTTTATGCGGTGACTGCAGTTGATTAAGTTCTGAATATCGCACTTAACCGGCTATGGTGTGGCCGGCTCCAGAAAGTTTCTGGAAATTTAATGCTGAAGCCTGGACATGGCCCAGTAGTGAATTTCCAGGTATAACGCTGGTGGCGGTCAGCAAAATGATGATCACTTTCAGCTAAATATGAGGCCCTAAAGTCACAAAAGAAAAAAAGAAACTTGTCTTGATTGTCGCTGTGACTTTATAAGATTTACTGGAATGTAATTTTATTGTGACTTTATACATTTTATACCACTGTGACTTTGTAAGTACTATTGGAAACGCTACACACTTATTTAGCTCCGTATAAAGTGCTCTCTCTCAGTCATGGGACTCTTAAGATTCTCAGGCTCAGAGCTAGTGCACATTCCATGCGGTATCTTTACTGGCAAATCTTTAGATGGTCTTGTGTGAAAAATGTGCTTGTTTGCAAGTAGCACAACATTTGGTAACAAGATAAATACACCTGTAGAGTATAAAAGGCGAGTGTTTAAAAAAAATAAAAACTAACAAAAATCAAAAGTTTGAAAGGTGTGCTTCACTGTGAGAAAGTAATGAATCCAATCCAGGGTGCACAAATCTAGGAAAGAGACCTAGGAATAATCAGCAAATGACCTTTATGTTGCCAGTCCATGTAATAAAGCAGCAGGGAAAGATAATTAAATTAGGACATCTGATTTTAGGTTTTAGCTGATAAACATGATAAACCCCCCTAGATGCAAATAAAATTAAAATAAGTGTTTATTGGGTTAGCACCATAAAAACACTACTGCCCTTAGTACTATCTCACCCTTGCCCTTGCCCACCTTGAGTTTCTCACTATGCTTTTGTACCTTTTCAGCACTGATAACTTCTCAGCTTCAGTTCCTTCAACTGAAAAAATATATACAGAGATAAATAAAGTGTGCTAGCATGTAAAAATCATCAGCAATGCAATTCTCACGCAAAGGAAATGAGTTGTGGGTTTTCCCAAAAGTGTGTGGTAAATCTCTTCTGCTTCAACAGGATATAATTTCACTAAGGGGCCCTTAAACTAAGCCACGTAAGCATCTACATGTGCTCATTGTGCGCTAAAATGGAGCTACCGGACAGCTACCATGTGGCAATTTCATTTTTGGTGCGCGTCCGCTACGCACACCCAAAAAAAACTTTTTATTTTCAGACGCGCGTCAGCTACGCACACCAAATGACATTTAATGCACATAGGTCATTACTGTGTCAGACTTTACCGCTAGGTTTACTCAGTATACTATCTCTCTCTCTCTCTCTCTGTCCCCTGGGTCAGAGCAGATACGGTGGTATCATGTGGCTTGGGTGCGGTATATCGATGACATTTTTTATGATTTGGACTGAGGGGGAAAAAATTTTGAAACAATTTTACAGTTCCTTCAATACATACCATCCTACAACCAGATTGAAAATTGACTACTCCCCAGAAAAAGTCAATTGTTTGGACACCACAATCTCAATCAGCAATGGCTATATACAAACATCCATATACAAGAAACCCACAGACAAATGTATCTACCTCCACAACTCCAGCTTCCACCCTTCACATTCAAAGAAATCCATTATTCACAACCAAGCCACAAGATACCACCGTATCTGCTCTGACCCAGAGGACAGAGACACCTCAAAATCCTGACTGCGTCACTCAAACAAAAAGTCTACAACTCCAAAATTATCTCCAAGAATATAGCCTCCTCTCTCAAAACACCCAGGGAAAATCTGCTACAGTACAAGGAAAAGAAAGCCACAGACAGAATCCCCCTTGTAGTGACATACAACCCAGTGATGGAAAAATTAAGAAAAATCATAAAAGATCTACAGCCGCTACTCCAGGAGGATGAATTACTGAATGAGATATTCCCATCCCCTGCAGTGCTGGCTTTTCGACAGCCACCCAACTTAAAACACAAGCTAGTGAGAAGTAAGCTCCCTAAAGAGATGCAAAAAGAAGAAAGTGGCACACATCCTTGCAATATATCCAGCTGCAAACTGTGCCAAAACATTTCACAGGATCCCACAGTCACTCACAAAGGCCAAATATTCAACATAAAGGAATCCTTCACATGCTTATCTTCCAATGTGGTTTATATTATTCAGTGTAAGAAATGTGACGAAGAGTGCTATATTGGAGAAACAAGCCAGATGCTAAAGAAGAGATTTAATTTACATAGACACCATATGAAAAATGCTAGTACCAATAAGGATGTCACCTCTGTGGGGCAGCACTTTACAAAACCAGAACACTGTACCAGTGATTTCATGGTAAGAATCCTGAAAGGGAACTTTAAAACAATATAGGTACGGAAGACCTTTGAAGTCAGAATGATTAAATATTTTGACACCCACCAGACAGGACTTAACAAAGATATGGGTTTTCTAGCCCATTATAAACCATAAAATTGTACTGCTTTGTCACCCTCCTATCTCCATGCATATCTCCCTGTCCCTCATTCACCCAATTTTTCCTGTCTCTCACCTATCCACCCTCATCCTGTTAGACTGTCACTGAAATGCTTTGATGTTTCACTTATATATACTGTTATCTATCAACATTTGCTTATTTCTGATCTGACGAAGAAAGGCTACCTTCGAAAGCTAATCAAAAAATGTATTAAGTTAGTCCAATAAAAAAGGTATCATCTTATTTTCTTTTCCATGTTTTATTTTATTCTATTTCTATTGATTACCTTTAAAAGTGGACTAACGCGGCTACCACATCGCTCTACTCGGTGAATCAATGAATTAAATTTAAAAATTTTGATTTTGATTTTTTAAAGTATTGCAATCAGGCTCCTCAGTTTATTTGTTCTTCAGTTGACTCCCTATGTTTCTTCTAGACCACTACATTCAAGTCAACAACATCAGCAGGTGGTTCCCGCACTACTTGAGGTACCTTTGACCACTTTTTGTAGGTCAGTGTTCAATGTTTTGGCCTTCTTCTTGTTGGTCACTTTGCCTTTGCCAATACGAACAGTGGACACAGTTTCTAAGGTCATAGCTTTTTTAAAGGCCCATCACTTCCAGAAGGCATTTGAAAACTGATCTGACCACTTTGGTACAATGCAGCTGTTCCCCTAACCCCCAGCACCTGTTAGGCACTAGCAGCATTGTTTATCTTTGTTTCACTTTGTTTTATATATTTCTTTTTTATGTCTATGATATTGTCCCTCAATTATAATTCTATTACTGCTTATATTTTTATATTGTACACTGCTTTCACGGTCTCACCCTAAGTGGAAAATCAAGTAAAGTGCACCTTAAACCTTGGGATAGTCCAAAAATCACTTGTGCCATTGCATTTTGTGCTAATTGGAGAGATATTAAGAATTTCTTAGGAATCCCTAACAACAAACTATGTGGGCCTTTTACAAAGGCGTGGAAGCATTTTTAGCATGTGCTGAAAATAAGCGTGCGTTAAGTGCAAGAAATGCCTATATATTCTTATGGGCGTCTCTAGCTTTTAGCGTATCCCAATCATTAGTGCACACTAAAAATGCTACTGCGTCTTTGTAAAAGACCCCCTACTACAGTAATCAAAATATGGGATCACAATACTCTGAACTACCATTCAAATATTTCCTGATGTTAAGAACTCCTTTAAATGTCTAGCAGAAAACTGTCCCAATTATGTTATATATTTGTTCTTGCACAGTAAGTGTATGATCGAGTATCACCCTTAATGATTTGATTTTTGAACAACATTAATCTCTACATCTCTAATAGTACACGATTAGGAAAAGACGATACTGGGCAACTCCTTAAAAGCATCACGTGAATTGTATTCAGCAGCAGGCTCCCTGCTCTCTGTTCTATATCTACCTTCTGTTATTTACTATTTTCTCTATTATTTATAAGTTGGAGTTCCTTTTCTTGCTTCTATGTATCATTAACTTTTATTTGTAATCGGATTTGATGTTTGTGAAAGGCTGTATATTAAATCTCAACTAAACTAAACAATTATAGCCAATTAGTTCACAACCACTGATTTACTGTTTGTATGGAACAGGTTTAAAAATCTGTTGCTTTCGAGTAAGGCTGCGCCATTTAAAAAATATGTACTGAATATCATCAGCATAACTGTTATAATCAACCCCAAGTGTCCCCAAATAAAAAACACATAATGGTGAAATTCTCATATTTGCTGTGGCAATGTTTGAGAAATGTAGACATTTCTGCATGTTGGGGTATTTTGCATGTCTTGTTTTTCCATATTTTGGGGCCCTTTTACTAAGATGTTCTAATGCATTTAGTGCACACTAATGATTAGCATATGTTAAATGATAAGACACCCATTATATTCCTATGGGTGTCTTATCATTTAGCATGCGCTAAATTTGTTAGCACACCTTAGTAAAAGGATCCCTTAGGCTTCATTTCTGTAAAAACAAAAGTTACATTTTAGTACATCACTTTAGTGCATAGACCTGTAGACTCTCCTCTGGTACAAAAGCAATTGCATCTAAAATACATTGATAAATATTGCTATGACCAGAAAAAACGGTGGTAGTCGAGGTAAAGTTTCCTAAATCGAATACCAACAACAAAAACATTCATTCCAAATAACCAGGAAAAGTGAAAGTCTAATAATTAAAGATTTATGGTAGGAAAAAGCCTCAAGGAGCTCTTGATCAACAGATCTACAGAGCTACAAATGATCCTGTGAACCTGTCTCTTGGTCTCAAAAGGATCTGTTCCTCATCATAAGCAAAAAAAAAACCATATTGCTATGTACATGAATTAATCAGAAATAATATATTATTTTTCATTTGACTTCTTTTACAAGTAAATGTTGGTTAAGATAATATATGTCAGAATGTTAAGGTTATTCTATTAGTGGGGCAGTGCAATTCACTGTTTGGGTACAAAGAATTAATAAGAAGAAAAGTAATGGGTGGGATGGTGAAGCAAAAAAAAAAAAAAGAGAAAACTGTATAATTAGTGAAATATAAGTTTGTAAGAAATTAAAAAAAAAAAAAAAAACTTGCTAGAAGGGAGGGCATAGAAGCTAAGAAAACAAAATCCAGACACTGATGTAGGGGTGGAAGAATGCAGCTGTTGAATACAGAAAAAAATGCATAGATATAACAACACCTCAATTAAAAAAAATGTAAAATAGGAAAAGAAATTGATGTTGACTCAATATCTCAGCATACGGTATTTATTTGAAAAGATTATTATCAACACAATTTGCAAGATGTACAGTGCTTTACAGAGGTTATATATAGGGTCATCCTATAACTGGGTGCCTCCATTTAAGGAATCTTAGGCTGCAAGGTGCCTAGGTCCCATTATAGAATGCAAGCATCTAATATCTGGTGTATCAGAGACATAATGGATCTCATTTTTATAAGTCTATATACTTTGAAAATGAGCCTCTTAATGTAGCAACAACATATGTAACTTAAAGTGCTCTAAGTTATGAACGTACTAGTAAAAAAGGCCGATTTCGGACACAAATGAAATGGGCGCTAGCAAGGTTTTCCTCGGAGTGTGTATGTTTGAGTGTGTGTGAGAGTGACTGTGTGAGAGAGAGAGAGAGAGAGAGAGAGAGAGAGAGTGAATGTGCGAGTGTGTGTGTGTGACAGAGAGAGTGAGACTGGGTGTGAGTGTGTCTGTGAGAGAGAGAGTGTGTGCCAGGACCCCCCATCCCTCCCAGTTCCAAGGTCCCCCTTCCCTCCCTCCCTCTGAATTCCAGGGTTGTTGTACCCCTCCCTCCCTACGAGTTCCAGGGTTGTCCCCTCCCTGCCTCCCTCCGAGTTTCAGGGTCCCCTCCCTCCCCTGCATTATGCTCTCTCCCTTGCATTCATCCATATGCAGACAACATCCTCTATGCCCTGCCCCCTCCATCCATCCTTGTGCAGCATCTCTCCCCTGCCCCCTCCACCTCCCTCCAAGTTCCAGGCCCCTCCCTCCCTCCCCCCTCCGAGTTCCAGTGTCCCCCTCCCTCCCTCCCATTTCCAGGGTCCCCCTCCCTCTGTCCCTCAGTCCCTCCCTCCCAGTTCCAGGGTCCCATGGAACTGGGAGGGAGGGGGGATGGAGAACATTGGAGGAGTGACGTCAGCAGGTGGTCACAATCCCAGTGACACACATTGGAACGTTGGAGGAGAATGTTTGAGGAGAACGTTGGAGGAGTGATGTCACAGCAGGTGGTTACGATCCCAGTGAGACACATTGGAATGTTGGAGGAGCAAATTATTATATTAGAAATGAGAGTAGAGAATGACAAGAGGATGGGAACTCATAGTAAACTGTGGTAATCCGCGGTAAATCCATGGCAACAGGAATAAAATTGGTGCCCATGGGGTAGCTGGAAGGAACGGAGAGAGGCACTGGACCCATGGAGGGGATGAAGGGAAGGAAGAGAGGTGCTGTACCCACTGGGGTGGTTGAAGGGGGGGAGAGAGGCATGTACCCATGGGAGGGGCTTGAGGGAAGGGAGAGAGTCAAAGGACCCATTGGGGTCTGGGGGCAGGGAGTGAGATGCTGGACCCATGGGGAGGGATGAGGGAAGGGAGAGAGAGGCACTGGCCCTGGGGGGGGGGGGGTGGAGGGAATGAAGAGAGGCACTGGACCCATGGGGACTGGAGGTAAAAGAGAGAGGAACTGCATCCATGGTGGGATAGAAGGAAGAGAGAGAGAGAGGCACTGGACCCATGAGGGTCTACTGAACATACAGTAGATGGAGGGAGACACATTGGTGTGGGGGAGAAAGAGAGGGGAGAAGCTGAACACAGGGAGGTATATAGAAACAGAGGGGAGATAATGGACAAGGAGAGTAGCACAGGGACAGGAACACAAAGGGGAGATGCTGCTTGTGGATGGTATATGGACACAGAAGAGCAATACAAGACATGGAGGGATATATGGACAAAGAGGGAAGATGCTAGACATGGGGAGAATAGGAACACAGAAGGGAGATGCTGGACTTGGGGGGGATGATGGACACAGGTGGAGGGAAAGGGACACAGAGTAGTGATGATGAAAGGTGGGAGATTGACACAGAGCAGATGCTGGACAGGGAAGTATAGGTGATACTGCTGAACATGGGGAAAGATAGTTACACGGAGCAGTGATGATTCTAGGTTGGCTGCCACCCAGAGCGGATCGCTGATGCACACTCCCCCCCCTCCCCTGGGTGCAGCACGACACCCTACCCCGTGGTGCAATGACACCCCCCCCCCCCAGCGCATCAACCCCCCGGGTGCATTTTTAGCTGCTGGGAGCAGCTGTGCGGCTCTCAGCTCCGCTGGCTTCCTGTTCCCTCTGCCCCGGAACAGGAAGTAACCTGTGATTATGGTACATGACATGCATATGCCAGGAAGGCATGGCAACGGAGGGGCTAGGGAAGAACTAAATATAAATGTATATTCCCCATTCAGCAATCTATGATCAGTAAGATTGATGCTGGGATTTAGTGCTGCTCCTGGATATGTATAGCTTTTGTAAAACTGCTCATTTCGACTTGTGTTGTACAGGAAGGTTTATGGGATGTCACCTTTTTAAACCATAGTATTTGTTGTTGTTGTCCCCCTCCCCCCATAAACTCAATGCTACTGAATGTCTTTGGTCTCTGTTCTTAATTGGGAGTATTTAGAATGTAGGTTTCACAGATGGCACACATACATGTCTAAGAAGCATAGTTATCAATAAAGGCTACCATTAAGATTGTTTATTTTATTATTAACCCATGCTATTTTAGCACAGATCCATTTTTTATGCAATGAGACCGAGTTACTAATACTCTGGATTAACAGTAAAATAGCTCTTCTTTATGGTAGCCAACACTGATAACTTCCCCCCTAAGTGTTGACACTTACATATCTAGGTTCTGACAAACAACTGACATGTGTAAGTCAATACTTACAGCTCCATTTTAGATAAAATAGGAATTGAAATTGAGAAATCCAGGTCAAGATGTGTCATAAGTATATAACTACATAAGTATTGCTACACCGGGACAGACCAAAGGTCCATCAAGCCCAGGATCCTGTTTCCAACAGTGGCCAATCCAGGTCACAAATACCTGGCAAGATCCCAAAATGTTCAATACATTTTATGGTGCTTATCCCAGAAATAAGCAGTGGATTTTCTCCAAGTATTTTTTAATAATGGTCTTTGGACTTTTCCTTTAGGAAGTCATCCAAACCTTTTTTAAACCCCGCTAAGCTAACTGCCTTTACCACATTCTCTGGCAACAAATTCCAGAGTTTAATTACACATTGAGTGAAGAAACATTTCCTCTGATTCATTTTAAATGTACTACTTTGTAGGTTCATCGCTTGCCCCCAAGTATTTTTGGAAAGAGTAATCAAATGATTCACGTCTACCTGTATACTCTGGAGGAAAGGAGAAACAGGGGTGATATGATACAGACGTTCAAATATTTGAAAGGTATTAATCCGCAAATGAACCTTTTCCGGAGATGGGAAGGTGGTAGAACGAGAGGACATGAAATGAGATTGAAAGGGGGCAGACTCAAGAAAAATGTCAGGAAGTATTTTTTCACGGAGAGAGTAGTGGATGCTTGGAATGCCCTCCCGCAGGAGGTGGTGGAAATGAAAACAGTAACGGAATTCAAACATGCGTGGGATAAGCATAAAGGAATCCTGTGTCGAAGGAATGGATCCTTAGTCAAGATCGGGAGGCGGGGCTGGTGGTTGGGAGGCGGGGATAGTGCTGGGTAGACTTAAACGGTCTGTGCCAGAGCCGGTGGTGAGCAGCGGGACTGGTGGTTTGGAGGCGGGGATAGTGCTGGACTGACTTGTACGGTGTGTGCCAGAGCCGGTGGTTAGGAGGCAGGGCTGGTGATTGGGAGGTGAGGATAGTGCTGGGCAGACTTATACGGTCTGTGCCAGAGCTGGTGGTTGGGAGGAGGGGCAGGTGTTTGGGAGGCGGGGATAGTGCTGGGCAGACTTATACGGTCTGTGCCCTGAAGAGCACAGGTACAAATCAAAGTAGGGTATACACAAAAAGCAGCAAATATGAGTTATCTTCTTGGGCAGACTGGATGGACCGTGCAGGTCTTTTTCTGCCGTCATCTACTATGTTACTATGTTACCTGTTCCACTCCACTCATTATTTTATAGTAGTATTTTTGAAAAGGATCTGTTGATATAGAGTCTTTTCTAAATACATCCAGGAATGCATATGTGATTTACTGCTTCTGTGTAGAAGGAGCAACTATTTTACAATTGTAAACATCTAATACATCAACAGAGACAGTTAGACAACAGGTATATGTGTTGCCACTCACACAAGTAAATTAATATTTCAGAACCTAGACATGTAAGTGCCAACACATAGATTTGTATATGTGTCATTTTGGAAACCTTCATTTCCAAATGCTCCCAATTAATTACAGAGCCTACAATCATTTGGTATTATCAATTTTTAGAAGAATAAAAACACTCCTGTAGAAAGCTACCCAAAATAAGCCATTTTACAAAAACTATACATATTCAAGAGCGGATGTAAATTCTGATGTTGATCATGGTACCATAGAAGTGTAATGGGGAATGGAAAATACATATGTATTTTTCGTCCCACCCTAGTCCCACCCAAAACACACCCAAGTCCCATACGCACAAATGACATATTTACATGCAGTAGCATATCATGGGTGGGGTGGTGGGTGCAGTCCCCCTTCCCCAGTGCAGGCAACAACAGGATGTACTTAGCTGTTGCATGGCTGTTGGCTCTGCCTGTCCCCTGCCCCCTCTGACGTCAACTTCCTGTTCCGGGGCAGGGGACTGGCAGAGCTGACAGCCACTCGACTGCTCAATGCACCTCCTTGTTTGGAAATGGGAGGGTAGGTGGGCAAGTCACTTTGAGGAGAGGGGTGCTCTGCCCAAGTGGCAACCAGACTAGATATGCCACTGTTTAAATATGTAAATTCTGGCTTTCTAAAATTGAGTTTTCAATGTGTATTACTACTACTACTTATCATTTCTATAGCGCTACTAGACATATGCAGCACTGTACACTTGAACATGAAGAGACAGTTCCTGCTCGACAGAGCTTACAATCTACTTAGGGCAGACAAACAGGACAGATAAGAGATAAGGGAATTACTAAGGTGGGGATGATAAGAGTATTGAACAAGTGAGTAAGGGTTAGGAGTTAAAAGCAGCATCAAAAAGGTGGGCTTTTAGCCTAGATTTGAAGACGGCCAGAGATGGAGATTGACGTACCGGCTCAGGAAATCTATTGCAGGTATAAGGTGCAGCAAGATAAAATTATGTGGAAATGCCAGTATTTGAACATATGAATCATTAATAGGGCTTCTAAAATAAAGGCCTTAGGCATGCCTGTTGCTGCATTGCTTCCATTGGTGGAACAATTTAAAAATGGTTGCTCCCACCACATGTAGCCTATATATACATGTTCACTCCTACTTTTATTTTAGTGAAAAAAGTCTATGCCAGCAGTTCTTTCTAAAATACTAGCAGAATTGCACACATCCTAACCTGGACATTTCAATTCCATAAAAGTCATGTTGGGCCTTCTACTGAGGAAAGGGAACTTTTCTAAATATTTATTCCGTGAGAACAGTTCAAAGGCAAAAGGTTTGAGAGAGGTTAACATGCCCTTTAAATATGCTTTTCCATCCCTGTAGGCTAATTAAAGATTTTCTCTTTAAGATCAGATGTCTGATTGTCAACTAAGGATATGAAATTTAAGATGAAAGGCAGCACAGGATCACACTGTGACTCAAATCAAATCAAAGACCATGTGCAATAAATTGGCAAAACTGTAGGCCGGTTTAAATTTCAGCATAGTGACATTTTGAGACTGTAGTTTTCACTATATTTTTATGTATACCCAGAAGGCATTGTGGTATTGCTGATTAAGAAAACTTCAGTTAGAACCACCTTTTAGCTTCTTTCAGATATATTATTATGTGAAAACTAGACAGTAGCTGGCAATGTCTCTATTATCTGTTTCATAAAGTTCTGAGCCATAAACCTGGAAAACATAGTGATGACATTAAGGGGATAAAAGGAAAAAATAATAGCTTTTTTTAATATGTTGTATCCATCAATTTATTAAACAAGATATACTATCTAAAATCTAAGGACCCAATATTCAAGGTGATTTAGCTGGTCGCTGACCGGTTAAATTGCTTAGTTAGAACTAGCCATTAATATTCAGCGGCATTTAACTGGCTAAGTGCTGCTAAATATCGCAGCCAGCAAAAAAATCAAAACCAGCTATGTTGGGGCATTGTTGGGGCAGAATCAGCAATTGGCCACTTAAGTGCTGATATTGAACCCTTAAGCGGCCAGGTTTACCACATAAGTCTGTTCTATTTTTATGCAGTAACCCATGGCCGTTTAAGTGCTGAATATCGACTTACATGGCTATGTCTTAGCCGAATTAAGGATAACTGAATTTTCAAATCAGAGGCCTGCACAGGCCCAGATTTTTGAATATCTGGGAATAACGCCGAGTGAAAGGGCAGCCGAATGCGTGTGATTTGTTCTCTCTCACTGTGACACTCACTTGCTTCCGGGTTTTGTCATTTTATCTCCCCAGCGTTGTGATCTAGGGACAGCTTCTCCTCTTGCAGGGAATATAACCTGATTGTTTATCATCTTTATCAACTAGCTAATTAGCTGACCTAGAAGAGCTCTTTGACCCCTGATGCAGGCGTTTGTACGCCGAAACACGGCCCGTGTCGAGTTTTCATCATAAATAAAGGACTGCATTTTTCTCATTCCTGAAGGCCCAGTGTTTACTTTGTTTGTTTGTTTGTTTGGTTGGTTGCTTTTGTATGCTGTTTTCCCTCTTTTTTTGTGACTGAGGGTTTATGGAGCCAGACGATGATTCAGTGGCAAGTGCTGCACAATATCATGTCGAGCAGAAGTTCTTTACCCAGTCCTCAAGACATACCCAGCCAGTCTAGTTAAATATGCATCAGATATATTTGCAATGGTGCACCAAGGGCGGGGCACTGGGGGGCTGTCCGCCCCAGGTGAACGCTACGGGGGGGTGCAGGGAGCCGATGTGCAGCTGTTGGCTCCACCGGTTCCCTGCTCCCTCTGATGTTACTTCCTGTTCCAGGGAAGAGGGAGCAGGAACCGGCGGAGCTGACAGCCACGTGGTTGCTTCCCTTACCCCAGGAGGTAACAGCAAAGCTATTGGGAGGGTGTTTCAAGGTGATATGCTGGGGACGGGGATGACGCTGCACCCGGGGGGGGGGGTGCACAGCAGCGATCCACCCCAGGTTGCAGCTGACCAAAGAACACCACTGTATATTTGCATGTCCAGAGGGAGCATTTGGGGGTGGGGGGAATCATACTTCTCCTCCCATACCCGTAGATGAGGGTACAGCATTCTAAAATCACTGATCCCTCAGCCAATGGCCCCGATCAGAGGTGACCCTTCCATGATGTGGTACTGTCCCCCATTTCCATGCATCAGTAATCCTCCCTGTGGTAATCTCCAGCCCTCCAGTTTACCACCAACAGCCCCCCCCCAACAGCAATCACCACCAATAGCAAACCCCTTCCCCCCACATACACATGGGCTGAACACCCAATACCCCTTTCCTGATGCTACATCCCCCCTCCCAAGGAATCCATCTTCAAGGAAGAACCCCATTTGACCTCTTCCCCTATTTTTATGTTTATTAAAACTGTTGATATACCAAGATTTCCAGCAAGAGGATCAAAGCAGTTTAAAATACATAAAATAGCAATCAAGCAAATAGAGAAATGGAACATATCATAAAAATAGGACTGAAAACATAACAAAAAGTTTAAAATGATATAATAACAAGTAATAGCTTGAATACTACTACTACTTAACATTTCTAAAGCGCTACTAGGGTTATGCAGCGCTGTACAATTTGACATAGAGGGACAGTCCCTGCTCAAGGAGCTTACAATCTAATACTCATAAATAAAAAAAAAACTGAAGAGCAAAAATATCATCAGAAACCAGAACTGCTTAATTTGCTCTCAACATTAACCCAGGAACTTGTTTGTAAAGAATATATTAAAGAAAGGAAACCTCAACAGCCAGGGACACCTACAAAGATGGTCTTGCCTTAAACGACTATTATCACTACTACTACTACTACTACTTGACATTTCTAAAGTGCTACTAGGGTTACGCAGCGCTGTACAATTTAACATAGAAGGACAGTCCCTGCTCAAAGAGCTTACAATCTAATGGACAAATGTACAAACAGTCAAGTAGGGTTTCAACAATCCCTTGAAACAAGCCACAATAGAAAACAACTCCAACTCAGAGAAAAAACTCTTGTAGCAAAACAACAGAGGAATACAATAAGACAATATTCTACAAGGTTAATGTCATATCATTATACTGAAAAAATATGTAAATACTAAATATGCATAGAAGGAAATTCTACTTAGCTTCTCCACCCAGGTGGTTGCTGTAACTCACGAATTTCTGCAACGGTATCTATCCAGGTTAACTCCAAAAGTAGATCAACTGTAGCACAATGTAACTCCCCATTCATTGTTGATATCCTGAAAACCTAACTGGCAAGATGTACTCCAGGACTGGACTTGGGGAACACTGCTCTAAAGGATAAAGAAGTTATGAACTAATCCCACACTATAACAGGGCAAATAAAGGTAGTTCCTAAAGCTATATGTATAGCACAAATTTAAAAAAAATATCCAGCATTAAACATTGATCACCATAATTCACTCCAAATGAAATAAACAAAATATATACTCCTGCGGGTGTGCTCTTTGGCAGAAAAATAAAACAGTGCCAGATAAACCTGAACTGGATATTGTACTCTCACTACTAAAATCTCCGTGTAAGATTTTTTAACAAATCATATATTTTGTTTCATTTTGAATTGCTCCACAAATATTGGTTAGGTGTCTCGTGCAAGCTTACAGAAATACTGCACTTACAAGAAACCATCAATTCCAAATCTTTTATCTGGAAAACCTCTGGGCTTCCACTTCATTATCAAAGGGGAAGGCAAGACTCTTCAACTTTTTAGTAACGATTGAGGTTAAAGAGATAACTACTAATTGGAAGAACTCAGTGGCAGTGATGGAAATATGTGACCATCTCTGGGAAAAGGTAAATAAGGGACCCTATTACTAAGGTGCATAGGTGCCTACGCACATCCAACATGCTTCAAACTGGTACTACCACCCGGCTACCACGTGCCCCGTGCAGTAATTCTAATTTTGAAGTAAACCCAAAACAAGTGGTAGAAAATATTTTCTATTTCCTACCACATGGTGCTTACCTGGTGGTAATAGGCAGTTTATGCGTGCTGGCCGCTTACTGCCTGGTTAGTGCGTGAGACCTTACTGCTAAGTCAATGGGTGCAGTAAGATCTTAGCCTGGAATGGACACATTCTGATTTCAATTTTGCCGCAGGTCTATTTTCCAGCACACAAAAAAATGCCTTTTTCCAGGTGCGCTGAGCAAATGGACCTGCACACATCCAAACACGCACCTACAACAGCGCAGGCCACTTTTATGCATGCCTTATTAAAAAGGCCCCTAAAGAAGTGGATCCAAAATGTTGAAAATGGTCACTTTTTCATGTATTGGGTCCATAAGCAGTCTGAAAAATTTACATGTTTGAACTTCTGTAACATTTTATTTTTATTTTTATTTCCACAGGAATGGATGTGGATTGGCCTGTTGTATTACAAACTGTTTGCTCTAAAATAATTAGCTTAATTCTCATTTCATATTCCTGGTGACTTTATTCTCCTTTTTCCAGAGATAGTCACATGTAATTCTCTTCATAGACAATATGAAGGAGCTGCTGCTGAGAAAAGCAAGGTGGGGCAATTGTGCCAGGACACGTGGGATATATTTGATATGTTTGTAGAAATAAAGCAATATTGTAGTCATATCCACCGATGAGAAATTTATGACTTTTTTGTCTGTTCTTTGATTGTGATAAAAGTCAATAACAAACTTATATATATATATATATATATATATTTTTTTTTTAAATAAAACTGGATTCTAGACTAAACTCAAGCAGCACACAATTGGCCTTGCACTAAGTTTACACCTGCTCCAAAGCAGGTGCAAATCTGTATATGTACTCTGTGTAAGTACACAAACATTTTATAATGTGTTAATGTGCAATGTATTTGTGTATCTTAAAAAATGTAGGAGTGCTAAAGTGACGAGGAGCAATATTTTAGAAAGGACATTCAAATTAGATTTGAACCATCCAGTTTTGCACATCTCAAGTTCTGCTGATCAGGATCTATAGATATAGAGCCTGTTCTAAACCGCATAGAGAAAAGGATGTTTTTGTGCTGGTTACGTGTAGTATGAATATTCATCTTAGAAATGTTCTAAAATAACAATGGGTCAAATTGAACACATAAACATTTATGTTGTGGAATAGCAACACAAATATGTTCATGCCTGAAATTAAATGTTTACCTTAGCCATTTTAGAAACATAAATGTTTATTTTTCCTGAAACTGTCACAAAGCCCAGTACCCCTTGCCTGTTTGGCTTTCTGGAGAGATATCAGGCACTGGAATATTAATGAAGTGATTTTCCCTAAACCCTGTATTGGTATACTTACCAATAGGAGCAGTTTTATGAAACCTAGACATCCTAGGCAGCAGATTTAAATCCCAAAATTGCTGTTAGGACATCATTGTTCATTCTCTTTCTGAAATGGGAAAAGGGAAGGGAAATGGGACTTGATATACCACCTTTCTGAAGTTTTTGCAACTACATTCAAAGTGGTTTACATATATTCAGGTACTTATTTTGTAACAGGAGCAATGGGGGGTTAAGTGACTTGTCCAGAGTCATAGGGAGCTGCAGTGGAAATTGAACTCAGTTCCCCCAGGATCAAAGTCTACTGCACTAACCACTAGGCTACTCCTCCTCTCATTCAGTTGTAGTCCTTTTATAATCCCTCTCATAAAACACACAGACCATGCCCCTTATCCTTTGCATGTTTTTTCCCTTTTAGATGTGTATATCCTGGCTTTGTAAAATTGAAAATTAGACATTTATTGAAGATAAATGTGTAACTGCTGTTTTATGCACTTCTAAAATGTGAATAGCACTTATGAATTAATATGTATTTAGTTGATTAATGCACTTTAAAATGCTATGGTAGGCATTAAAGAATCACTATTAAAATTAATGTGTGAACTCAAATGGAAAAATAACACCTGAAAATTGGGATCAGAGAAAAACCAAAATTAACCTCATTTTGCCTGTGCACATCACTACCAAACACCACCTCCAAGAATGTCTATATATGGATCACATAAAAATTCACATACTCATGTTTTCTTGCATACTTGTAGACATATGTATTTGGGGAATTTTTTAACTGAGCTTGTAATAGCCAATTTTTTCATGTAAAACATGGTCTATGTGCAGAAAACATAGAACTTCAAAAATAGATCCGATTTACTCCTTGCAAGAATATTTAAGGAGCAGCGGAGCACAGCGAGAACACAGATAAGTGGTTTTGATTGTCTTTTTGCATTGCTCAAAGAGAGTAATGAGAGCGAGAGGGTTTTTTTTTTGCCAATGATTACTTTTTCGCTGTGAGCTAATGGCTTTTTTTAGCTACTTTTCCGGTCAAGGTAACCGAGTTTAGCCACAGTAGTATGAGGTTTTTTCCTCTTTTTCAATATGTGCGTATAGACGCAGTGGTTTGTAAATGTGCACAGGAGATTTACATTATGCTTAGTCAGGAAACATAGAAGACATGTAGAAACTGAAAGATGCAGCTTTACTCACATGTACAAACTTTGACCATACCCAAGCCAGCAATCAATATCAAACCTCACCAGTTGAGTAATCCATTCTTCACGTTTCAGGAAGTGAGCCAATTCTCGGACCTGCCCTACCTCCAGGCATCATCACTCGAATTCTATAGAGGTCACCCAAATTTGGGCATGGATCCCAGATCTGCATGCAAATAAACTAGTTAATGAGCCATTAACAAATCAGTTATTATTAATTGGCACTTATATATGGATATGCCTATGTACTATTCTGTAACACTGTATGCCTATATTGTCTCATGTGCAACTCAAAAGGGGCATAGCCAGAGGAGGGGCATAAGCGGGTCAGGATTGTTCCAAAGCTTTGGGTGCAGCATTATAGAATAGGGTAATTTGCATGCCCAACTGCCATCAATTGAGTGCCGCATTTACACCAGGTTTCAGTTCTCACACCCAAAGTAGGGCACAGGAATCTGCACTAAGTGATATTCAATAAAGGTTGTTTAGCGCTAAATGGCCTTTATAGAGCTGGTGCTTAGCTTGGTTCTTAATGGCACATAACGTTGGGCACCATTTACTTAATCCAGCCTCATATGACAAAGTGCCACCATCAGCTGAGCCCCTACCATATAACTGGATAATCCAGAACTAGTTTTGATTGTCCCCAAAGTAATTCTCTGGTAAAATAGTGCAACAAGCACCCAATTCCCACAGACAATTCACTGGGGTCTTCTAGTGTGTATCCACACAACTCTGAATCCTGTATAATATCTGGGTAATCTCCCATTTTGCACACTGCAACTTAGCAGTAAGGATAAATGAAACCTACCCAGCCAAAGCAAAACAAGAGAGTACATGGGAGAATTATTTGTCATGCCAGATCAACCAGAACTTCACACTTCTTTTTAAAATCCCCCTCTTCCAGCCCCTCTACAGATATCACCAACCAGTGAATTGAAATTTCCTGCCACTTTTCAAGGGAAGTTTGCATTTTATCAACCATAAACTCTCTATCCCTCTTCCCTAGCACTTCTGTTGGGTATTTAGGCAATGGATGGCCAGACCTGGGGCTAATGTTATCTTTGACTACCAGAACCTAGTCTGGTTGCCTATCCACAAGCTTTAGAAGAGCTGAACTACAGAACATTGAAACTGTTAGGTTCTTGCAATTAATAAAGCAAAATTGCATTGACAGTATGCTAGGCAATAATTTATTTGAAAATTAAAGACAGCTTTGGTATTATTTAGCTGCTTCATTGATGAAAACGGAGTATTTGAAATTGTTGGCAGTAGGATGCCTTAGGCAACCAAGCATATCAAAATATAGTGCATGGAGTGACTTTTACTACTCCTGCTATTTAAAGACCTATTTTCATGAGCTTATTAGCTACTAGTGATCCCTAAGGAGAAATACAATTAAAATTTAATCATACCAAAAGCCAGGATTCTTCTGATTCAGCGAACTTGTAATCTTTTATATTTAGTAGTTTACTTGTAAATGTCTGAGTACTGAGAATGAAAGACATACAAATGAGCTCCATCCCAGATTAAGAGCCATAATGGATCTTTAAAAAAAAAATAGCAAGGCATGTTTTCCTTTTCACTGTCCTTTGATTCACTGGATCTAATTTGCATGGTTTATACTTCCACAGAATTCTGAGCAGAATATGTACATATTCTGAATTGCACATCAGTATTTGTCCACATCACATGCATTTTTTCACACCCATTTCATTTTTGTGGGTGCCGTAAAAATACTGGTGTAGTGCAACCTGTGTGCATAACTTTTTTTCCATAATATTATCCATTGCAAATGTAGGAGAAGTCAGTGGTGACTTCCCTGGATAAATATGTGTCAGTTCTTTGCCAATCCTAATGAGCAATTTCCAAATGCATTATGGCTATCATCAGTAGAGAAGTTTCGACACAGAATGCACTGTATCAATAATGTAGATGGAGTAAAAAAGAGCAAACCATTTTGTATAAAAGCTAACAGGAAAAATATGCAAAGATACAAATCAACAATAATAATTAAGATCAATTAATGGATTCTTAGCATAATGGTTACATTTCTGATAATGTCATTTGGTTTTGTTTTCAGAATTACTATAATAAAAATACAGGAAACAGGGGGAAAGAATAAATATGTGGAAGTGGGGAAAATAACATTTATTTGCATTATTCATATAGTATATATATTATACAGAAAAGCTTTTTGTGAGAAGATTGTAGAGTCTAACATCAAATATTAAATACCATTTTAACTTTATTAATATTAGGTAGCTTTAGAAATATCCCATTAGTTCCAAATGCACTGCTTTGCTCTGTGGCATGGGAGATAAATGATTTGGATGAGGCTAGTTTGGCTTAAGAATGATCTAAAGTGGCATGATCAGGCTTGCCAAAGAAAAATGAAAGTGGAAATGAAGTGACAGTCTCTGCTGGTTAACCACTGTTACTAAGGTTGTGTCTTAAGGGTCTGATTTTATAACAGGGTGCTTAAGGGACAGTTTTAAAAGGTGCCTATGTTAAGCCTGTTTTACAAAGACAGAATAGATGCCTACAGTGGCGTTCCTATGTTTATGTTTGTTACATTTGTACCCCGCGCTTTCCCACTCATGGCAGGCTCAATGCGGCTTACATGGGGCAATGGAGGGTTAAGTGACTTGCCCAGAGTCACAAGGAGCTGCCTGTGCCTGGAATCGAACTCAGTTCCTCAGTTCCCCAGGACCAAAGTCCACCACCCTAACCACTAGGCCACTCCTCCACCCTAGGGGGGCTGACACCCGGGGCGGATCGCCGATGCGCCCCGCCCCCCGGGTGCAGCGCCTCCCCGTAACAGCGCAACGCCACCCCCCGGTGAAACAACCCCCGATCCCCGGTGAAAGAACCCACCCCCCGGGTGCATGCCGCTGGGGGGGGGGGGGTGCCGCGCGCCTGCCGGCTCTTCGTTTTCATGCTCCTTCTGCCCCGGAACAGGAAGTAACCTGTTCCGGGGCAAAGGGAGCATGAAAACGAAGAGCCGACAGGCGCACGGCACCCCCCCCCCCAGTGGCATGCACCCGGGGTGGACCGCCCCACCGCCCCCCCCCCCCTTGGTATGCCACTGGATGCCTATGTGCCTTTATGCAATAGGCTCCCAGATCAAAGGCAAAATGTGCATACAAATTTAACCTGCTCCAAAAAAAGTGTACATACTAGTATGTGCTTTACATATGTACTCACATCTTTTACAAAATGCATTCAAACATTGCAACTCTGCCTCTGGTTCATCCAAACTATGGGGCCCCTTTACTAAACCAAAGCAAAATTTGTAAATATTTTCCCCAATATTCACCGCTATTTAACCAGCCAGAACGGCTGTGAACAGAAGTTTGTTCCTTTTATAAGGTTCTTTTTTGCCAGGCTGTATCATACCGAATGAAGGAACCACTTGATAGTTCAGCACTGGTGTCCCTGAGGAAGATATTTTGAAACAGGGATTTTGGCCATTTGAGAACAGATGATAAAAGAGTGAGGTAATATTAGAACAAGTTAAGTTCTGCTCCTGTCTGATTCTTTTTCATTTTCTGGTGCTGGTGTATTTTTGTTTTATCTTGGATTATTTTGTTATATTTTGGATTATTGTTTCATTCATTTTTGTAATTATTTTAGCTTGTAGGGTTCCTTAGGGGAGGATGTGTATGGATCTCCATTAAGGTACTTTCACAATTTCTTTTTTGAATTTATTATTTAAATAGCTACATTAAAAATTATAAAAGTTTTCAAGGAATCACGTAAAGAGGAATACTGATGATGTATAAAGCCTGGTAGTGAGCCATTATAAAGGCTAGACTCACAGAAAAAATGCAGCTCGGCTGTGGTTACAGCCTATACTGAATTCTCCTCGTGTCTCCCCTCTTCGTCTGAATTGCTTTATTAGTTTTGTTTAAAAGTGTGTGCTCCCTTTCTGGATCTCTCTATATATCCCATGTACAGGGATTGACTACTTTTTGGGGTTATTGAACAGTGTCTCTCCCCCGGGATTTTGCAGTTGGTAATGACTGCTGATAAAGCAGCTGAAATTAGTGCAACCTCGGCTACCAGCTATCTGGTAATGCAGCGCTGCTACCCTAAACCCTCCAATGAACATCCTGACCCTCCCCAAATAGGCCACTGAAACATCCGACTCTTCCCCCCCCCCCCCCCCATTCCATTCTTGTATCCCTGATCAATCAATCAAGCACCTCCCACTCAACCCTATACTCCCTGATCACATAATCAGACCCCCACCAATTGCACTACCATTAGGGGTGGTCACAGGCAATATTCAGTCGCACTTCCTGCCTGGTTAACCCTCCTGCCTGGTTAAACTCCCTATATTTCCTCTGCTTGGGATTTTCTGCTGCTTCCATTAAGTTGTAACAGAGCAGGCTATAAATTCCTTAGTAGTAACAATACCATGATAAAAGCAACACTAGCTGTAGAATAATTTTTTCTGAAGCTAGAATTGCTAATATGCATTACCACAACACCATTAATGCATGTTACTAGAACATTCATCTCATAGCATAAAATTAAGTAAAATATGGTATATAAGCACACTAATACAATAGTGTACACTAGGAACAATTATGTTGTCATTATCACCACTGCAATGCTACTGCATTGTCATCTTCATCATTGTCAAGTAGAAACTCATATCATGACTGATAAGTTTTCCAAACACCCTGGAATATCTAGAGAAGATTGTGCACTTGTCTGCTTTATATTAACCAGGCAATAATTGTTCTTATTTAGTTTAAGGCAGTGTTTCCCAAGTCGGTCCTTGAGTACCTCCTTGCCAGTCAGGTTTTCAGGATATCCACAATGAATATGCATGGAATTGATTTGTATACACTGCCTCCATTATATGTAAATTTCATTGTGAATATCCTGATAATCTGACTAGAAAAGTGGGTACTCCAGGACCAACCTGGGAAACACTGGTTTAAGGTGTAATGCTTTTATGAAATTCACTGACGTAATGGCAGTGAACAGTTTTACTGCATATTTTATTCTGATTATGTACTGGGGCATAGGCTCATGAAAACATAAATATTCAAAATATGTATGCAGTTAAAACTAGCTTTTAATTGCATAAATGTTGCCATTTTAAAAAATCCCCCCCCCCCCCCCCCCGGCCTGGGAAGTTTTTATTTATAAAAATTCACTGTGAAGATAAAATGTATCTAGATTAAAAAAGAGCATAATCAGAAGTGCACCAGATCCTGTGACTGGTAGTTATCCACTTAGTTCTGTATTCAGAATTAATCAGCTAAATTTGGCTCTGCAATTCTAGGCATATCGCAAAAAGAGACCTAAATACTTCCATCATCCCAGTTCAACAAAATCAGAACCCTGACCCATGAGTACAGATTCTATTCCTCCTTTCCCAAACTCAATTGCAACAAAATAATTCTTCCACGTGTGTTAACACCTCTCACCCACTTTATGCTCTCCCCTGCATACATGTCAAACCCTTTATCTCTTCTCATACTGTTTAAACACTTTTCAATGTGCCAGAATTTATATGGATAACTTTTGAAACTGTAACTTGCTATATTGTCCAGTTATGTGATTAAAGTAGGGTGCATTCGGAGTCGACTTAAAGTTATATGGAGTGTGGCTAAATTTAGTATACATATATAGACAGACAACGGAGTCAAAGATAAAACAGCTGACATTCACCCCTGGATTCTATAAATGGAATCAAAAATTGGGCACTAATATTTGGGTGATGATCCAAGATGTGCGTTGATCTAAATCAACTGAGCTAATTAGTGCCAATAATTGGGTGCTAATTGGCACTACTCAACATCAATTTGGATTTGGGCACACATCTTGCTATGTACTATTCTATAACAGTATGAGGGACATAATCGAACAGGGCGCCCAAGTTTTCCTGAGGGTGTCCCTGCAGGACGGCCCCGTGAAGGGGCGGGAAAACCGCTATTATAGAAACAAGATGGGCGTCCATCTTTCGTTTGATAATACGGTCGGGGATGCCCAAATCTCAACATTTAGGTCGACCTTAGAGATGATCGACCTAAATGTTGAGATGGTCGACCTTAGAGATGGTCGTCCTTGGTTTTCAGCGATAATGGAAACCGAGGATGCCCATCTCAAAAACAACCAAATCCAAGCCATTTGGTCATGGGAGGAGCCAGCATTTGTAGTGCACTGGTCTCCCTCACATACCAGTCTGTATTGGCCAGTGCTTTTTTTGTAGAAAAAAAAGGTGTTGATACTCATTATGGGCGGGGTGGTACCACATATGGCCCCACCCCTATGGTAGCCACACCCACATTAACCACACCCCTTATACCAGCTATGGCGCAGATAAACAGACATCATTGAAAATATTATACTAGTATAGGAGAAAAAATAACGTGATTTTTTTCATCAGAAATAATTTCTGTAAGCTGTTACAACTCCAGTATACCCAGTGCAAAATAAGACAGCAGATGCAAATTCTCAAATTGGACATATTTCAAACACTAAAATGAAAATAAAATGATTTATTCTACCTTTGTTGTCTGGTGACTTTGTTTTTCTATCCATCCCAGTCTCAGTTTCTGCTGCTCTCTATGTTCCCTTAACTCCGTTTCCAGAGCTTCCTTTCCATTTATTTCTTTACTTTCCTCCGTTCTTCTTCATTTCTTGCCATACATCCCTAAGTAAAAGCTGGGTCCTCCTCCATGGAATTGACTGGAGGAAGTATAACGTGGATCCAACTTTTGCCTATTTTCTCCATCCATGTTCAGTTTTTTCTCCTTTCTTCTCTTTCCGTCATCTCCATCCATGTGCATCTTCTTTTTTCTTTCATGTCCAGCACTTCTCCTCTCTCCTCCCCTCCATTCATGTCATAAGTACATAAGTAGTGCCATACTGGGAAAGACCAAAGGTCCATCTAGCCCAGCATCCTGTCACCGACAGTGGCCAATCCAGGTCAAGGGCACCTGGCACGCTCCCCAAACGTAAAAACATTCCAGACAAGTTATACCTAAAAATGCGGAATTTTTCCAAGTCCATTTAATAGCGGTCTATGGACTTGTCCTTTAGGAATCTATCTAACCCCTTTTTAAACTCCGTCAAGCTAACCGCCCGTACCACGTTCTCCGGCAACGAATTCCAGAGTCTAATTACACGTTGGGTGAAGAAAAATTTTCTCCGATTCGTTTTAAATTTACCACACTGTAGCTTCAACTCATGCCCTCTAGTCCTAGTATTTTGGATAGCGTGAACAGTCGCTTCACATCCACCCGATCCATTCCACTCATTATTTTATACACTTCTATCATATCTCCCCTCAGCCGTCTCTTCTCCAAGCTGAAAAGCCCTAGCCTTCTCAGCCTCTCTTCGTAGGAAAGTCGTCCCATCCCCACTATCATTTTCGTCGCCCTTCGCTGTACCTTTTCCAATTCTACTATATCTTTTTTGAGATACGGAGACCAGTACGGAACACAATACTCCAGGTGCGGTCGCACCATGGAGCGATACAACGGCATTATAACATCCGCACACCTGGACCCCATACCCTTCCTAATAACACCCAACATTCTATTCGCTTTCCTAGCCGCAGCAGCACACTGAGCAGAAGGTTCAGCGTATCATCGACGACGACACCCAGATCCCTTTCTTGATCCGTAACTCCTAACGCGGAACCTTGCAAGACGTAGCTATAATTCGGGTTCCTCTTACCCATATGCATCACTTTGCACTTGTCAACATTGAACTTCATCTGCCACTTGCACGCCCATTCTCCCAGTCTCGCAAGGTCCTCCTGTAATCGTTCACATTCCTCCTGCGACTTGACGACCCTGAATAAATTTGTGTCATCGGCGAATTTAATTACCTCACTAGTTATTCCCATCTCTAGGTCATTTATAAATACATTAAAAAGCAACGGACCCAGCACAGACCCCTGCGGGACCCCACTAACTACCCTCCTCCACTGAGAATACTGGCCACGCAATCCTACTCTCTGCTTCTTATCTGTCCAGCATTTCTTCTCTCTCCCCGCCAACCCCTCCATCCATCCATGTCCAGCGATTCTCCTCTCTCCCCTGCCCTCCCCTCCAGCCCTGTCCAGCAATTCTCAACTCTCCCCTGCCCTCTCCTCCCATCCATGTCCAGCAATTCTCCTCTTTTCCATGCCCAGCAATTCTCCTCTCTCCTCTGCCATCCCCTCCCATTCATGTCCAGCGATTCTCCTTTCTCCCATGCCCTCCCCTCCCATCCATATCCAGCAATTCTCCTCTTTTCCATGCCCAGTGATTCTCCTCTCTCCCCTGCCCTCCCCTCCCATCCATGTCCAGTGATGCTCCTCTCTCCCCAGCCCTCCCATCCCTGTCCAGTGATTCTCCTTTCTCCCCTGCCCTCACCTCCCATCCATGTCCAGCAATTCTCCTCTCTCCCCTGCCCTCTCCTCCCATCCATGTCCAGCAATTCTCATCTTTTCCATGCCCAGCGATTCTCCTCTCTCCCCTGCCCTCCCCTCCCATCCACGTCCAGTGATTTTCCTCTTTTCCATGCCCAGTGATTCTCCTCTCTCCCCTGCCCTCCCTCCCATCCATGTCCAGCGATTCTACTACTACTACTACTACTATTTAGCATTTCTATAGCGCTACAAGGCGTACGCAGCGCTGCACAAACATAGAAGAAAGACAGTCCCTGCTCAAAGAGCTTACAATCTAATAGACAAAAATAAAGTAAGCAAATCAAATCAATTAATGTGTACAGGAAGGAGGAGAGGAGGGTAGGTGGAGGTGAGTGGTTACAAGTGGTTACGAGTCAAAAGCAATGTTAAATAGGTGGGCTTTCAGTCTAGATTTAAAGGTGGCCAAGGATGGGGCAAGACATAGAGGCTCAGGAAGTTTATTCCAGGCGTAGGGTGCAACGAGACAGAAGGCCAGACAGAAGGCCAGACTTGAGTTGGCAGTAGTGGAGAAGGGAACAGATAAGAAGTATTTATCATGGAGCAGAGTGCACGGGAAGGGGTGTAGGGAAGGACGAGTGTGGAGAGATACTGGGGAGTAGCAGAGTGAATACATTTATAGGTTAGTAGAAGAAGTTTGAACAGGATGCGAAAATGGATAGGGAGCCAGTGAAGCGACTTGAGGAGAGGGGTAGTATGAGTAAAGCGACCCTGTCGGAAGACGAGACGGGCAGCAGAGTTTTGAACCGATTGGAGAGGAGAGAGGTGACTAAGTGGGAGGCCAGCAAGAAGCAGATTGCAATAGTCTAAACGAGAGGTGACAAGGGTGTGGGTGAGGGTTTTGGTAGAGTGCTCAGAAAGAAAGGGGCGGATTTTACGGATGTTGTAAAGAAAGAAACGACAGGTCTTGGTGGTCTGCTGGATATGAAGCAGAGAAGGAGAGCGAAGAGTCAAAGATAACCCCAAGGTTTCGAGCTGAGGAGACAGGGAGAATGAGAGAGCCATCAACAGAAATAGAAAACGGGGGGAGTGGGGAGGTGGGTTTGGGGGGAAAATGAGAAGCTCGATTTTGGTCATGTTTAATTTCAGGTGGCATTGAGACATCCAGACAGCAATGCCAGACAAGCACACTGAAACTTTGGTTTGGATGCAAGGTGAGATATCAGGGGTAGAAAGGTAGATTTGGGAGTCATCAGCATAGAGATGGTAGGAAAAGCCATGGGATGAGATTAATGAACCAAGGGAAGAAGTGTAGATAGAAAAGAGGAGGGGACCAAGAACAGAACCCTGAGGTACGCCGACAGGCAGAGGGATAGAAGCAGAAGAGGATCCACCAGAGTGAACACTGAAGTTGCGGAGGGAGAGGTAGGAAGAGAACCAGGAAAGGACAGAGCCCTGGAATCCAAGTGAGGACAGGGTATCGAGGAGTATGCTGTGAGTGACAGTGTCAAAAGCAGTGGAAAGATCAAGAAGAATGCGGATGGAGAGGATTCTCCTCTCTCCCCTCCCCTCTCTCCCCTGCCCTCCCCTCCATGTCCAGTGATTCTCCTCTCTCCCCTGCCCTCCCATCCATGTCCAGTGATTCTCCTCTCTCCCCTGCCTTCCCATCCATGTCCAGCAATTCTCCTCTCTCCCCTGCCCTGCCCTCCCCTCCCATCCATGCCCAGCAATTCTCCTTTCTCCCCTGCCCTCCCCTCCCATCCATGTCCAGCAATTCTCTCTTCCCTGCTCTCCCCTCCCATCCATGTTCAGGGATTCTCCTCTTTTCAATGTCCAGCAATTCTCCTCTCTCCCTTGCCCTACCCTCCCATCCATGTCCAGCAATTCTCTCTTCCCTGCCCTCCCCTCCCATCCATGTCCAGCGATTCTCCTTTCTCCCCTGCCCTCCCCTCCCAATCCATGCCCAGCAATTCTCTCTTCCCTGCCCTCCCCTCCCATCCATGTCCAGCAATTCTCTCTTCCCTGCCCTCCCCTCCCCTCCCATCCATGTCCAGTGATTCTCCTCTTTTCCATGTCAGTGATTCTCCTCTCTCCCCTGCCCTCCCCTCCCATCCATGTCCAGCGATTCTCGTCTATCCCCTGCCATCCCCTCCCTTCAATGTCCAGCGATTCTCCTCTTTTCCATGTCCAGCGATTCTCCTCTCTCCCCTGCCCTCCCATCAATGTCCAGCAATTCTCCTCTTTTCCATGCCCAGCGATTCTCCTCTCTCCCCTGCCCTCCCCTCCCATCCATGTCCAGCGATTCTCCTCTTTTCCATGCCCAGTGATTCTCCTCTCTCCCCTGCCCTCCCCTCCCATCCATGACCAGTGATTCTCCTCTCTCCCCTGCCCTCCCCTCCCATCCATGTCCAGCGATTCTCCTCTCTCCCCTGCCATCCCCTCCCATCAATGTCCAGCGATTTTCCTCTTTTCCATGTCCAGCTCTTCTCCTCTCTCCCCTGCCCTCCCCTCCCATCCATGCCAAGCAATTCTCTCTTCCCTGCCCTCCCCTCCCATCCATGCCCAGCAATTCTCCTCTCTCCCCTGCCCTCCCCTCTCCCATGTCCAGCGATTCTTCTTCCAGCCTATCCTCCTCCCAGCCCGTCCTCCTTCTCCACTGCCTGCCAGCGTCGGACTGAGCAGCGCGAACGGTGCAGGCAGCGATTGAAAGAGGCTGTCAGCATCGGAGCTTCCCTCTGCGAGTCCCGCCTATGCGGAAACAAGAAGTTGAAACAACATAGGCGGGACTCGCAGAGGGAAGCTCCGACGCTGACAGCCTCTTTCAATCACTGCCTGCACCGTTCACGCTGCTGAGTCTTTAAAAAAAAGTCAGTAAGTAGGGGACTGAGAGGAAGTGCAGGACTCGCCGGGGGGTCGCCGGGGGTGGGGGGGGCAAAAACAAGGTGCCGGTATGCCATACCGTTGCGTACCGGCACAAAAAAAGCACTGGTATTGGCTGTCACTGCAGGCCTCAGCCAGTCTGCCATCTAACAGTGTATCCAGTCTATATGCAGAAATTTTCAAAATGGAGGAAGTGTAAAATAACACCCACCAAAGAATACATGCTCTCATATGGTTAAATGGACTTTCTAAACATATAACTTAATGTTGTTAGGCCCATCAGAATAAATTCAGTCAACCCTCAAATGACTTTCATAGTAAAAGGGTGCATTTATAATTGTTATTGATTGAAGCGTTTTAATCAAATAATATCAATAGTACTTATCTTTTTATTTTTCTTCTATTGATGATTATAAATTCATCCATTTGCTTTGAAAGCCATTTGAGGATTGAATGAATTTATTCTGATGGATCCAACAACATTATATGTTTAGAAGGTCCATTTAACCATATTGGAGCAAGTATTCTTTGGTGGGTGATATTGTACACTTCCTTCATTTAAAAAAAAAAAAAATTGTGCATATAGACTAGATACACTGTTAGATGGCAGACTGGTTAAGGCTTGCAGTGACAGCCAATACAGACTGGAAACTTCCACTGGTAAAAAGGTTAGGGCTATAGTTTACCTTTAGGTGGACAGGTATGGGTTGCTCCCTCTGTGTGCTGGAGTTCAGGAGATGATCTAGCTCCTGGCAGAGATGTTGCATGGCTGCATTATCCAGCTAGAATCTGGTGAGACCCTGGTCATCAGTGAAGTCTAGAAACTGAGTCCTAGGCCTATATATCCTCTGATAGGGCTATCTCCTCCTGGTCCTCCTTTTTTCTTTGTGTGCCTCATACAATATGACTTACACAACTCATCTTTTCAGGTCACTCATGACTCCTGGCTCCCTCCACCAACAGCCTGTAAAATCCTCCACCAACAATTATAGCAGCCCACAT